>NC_086321.1:236962209-237197209 GCF_036172605.1 Pelobates fuscus | reverse complement strand
CCTCACCTGCCTGGACTGATAGCTTTACTTTTAAATGTATGTAAACGATTAAAAGAATTACATCATAACCTAGATGAGATAAGTAGAAGGCTGTGCAAATATTACATTTTTCTTCTTCTCTGTATACCTTCTGCTATGTGCAATGACCACACCCTGCTCAATACAGGGCCTTTACAATGAAGTTGATGGTCAACCAGAAAGACTTCTGTTCCTGGCTTCTGTAAACATACCTGCTTTTATACCATCCTGCTGAAACCCAACCTGATCTACTCTACCAAGCTTATCTATTCCAACCTGATCTTCGTTACCAACTTTTCTTACCAACCTACTTTATTCCAACCTGAACTACTCTATAATCCAACTTTATTACCAATCTGAGCTACGCTGCTAACCTATTTTATCTTACCAACCTGCTTTATACCTACCTGATTTACACAACCAACCTGCTCTATACCAATGTGCGTAACACCAACCTGGACTTCACTACTAACTAATATTGCTATTTACCTGTATTATCAGTACTCCCTCCCAAACAGGGGACAGATTCCCCAAATGTCTAGTTTACCTGAAATTCTGAAATCTTACTGTTC
The DNA here is from genome assembly GCF_036172605.1 of Pelobates fuscus. Classification (NCBI taxonomy): domain Eukaryota; kingdom Metazoa; phylum Chordata; class Amphibia; order Anura; family Pelobatidae; genus Pelobates; species Pelobates fuscus. Next base: position 237,196,619 of record NC_086321.1, on the reverse strand, counting down.
TGTTCTGTTCTATTTTACTTGTTTTTCTATATACCCTATACTTTCAACTATAGGTGTTTGCTACCATCTAATTATATCTTGGTAACAACCTGTCTGGGGCATATTGCCTAAACCTCTATTTCTATTATTTAACCTCCTACCTATTTACCTATAATTTCGTTTATAGGTTCTATCTATCTACCTTTGCCTATAATTACATTTATAGGTTCACCTTTTATCCATTAGCTATATTTTCGTTTATAGGTTCTCCTTTTTTCCTTCTGCCCACAATCTCATTTATTGGATTTCCTGCTACTTTATTATGTCCAATCTCACCAATAAAGAACCTAACGTTAATTCTGGCCAAAGTCTCTTATTTGACCTGATTAAGACCATGACAGAGAGATTTAACCAGGTACTATCAATGAAAATCACCTATAATATGTGTTAACTTTTTTTCATGAGTTGCTTCACTTTTTAATGTATGTAAACAATAAAAAAATGACATCATAACCTAGATGAGATGAGTAAAAAGCTGTGCAAATATTGCATTTTCTTCTTCTCTGTATACCTTCCCTATGCTGACTGCCATGTGCAAAGGACAGGGCTTATAAGAATGATTGACAGGGAGCTAAGATGGATATTTGTTAAACATATTGGAATAATAATGGAATGTGACACTCCTTTTTTTTCCCTGTGCTCTGTCTTTTGTCTTCTCTCTCTCATCTTTAATTCTCGTACATTTTGGCTCTCAGTACTATTTGAATGGGACAGTTATGTTGATGTCGTCAGACTCCAACACATATTGTTAAAATGTAATGGAATATCAGATGCTCACGAATTTCTTCTACAGAATATATTGTGTACATTTGCCCAAGATGCCACACTTTCCTCTTTTTGGTTAAATAAGATTACCCTATGTTATGAGTTATATGACATATATTTCTGTACCATGACATTCTTCTTTGCATTTTAAAGAAATAAAGATTGTAAAAAAACACAGAATGTTACAGTCCTCCTCTAAGTAACCCTGCACAATGCCATGCTCAGTACAATATTTCACATTTTCAAAAGTGTCAGTCATCCAAAATTACTTTTTACTATACCCACCATAGCTAAGCCTTTTCCTCACCCTGTTCACTAAATATTAAGAATAAGAGAGTACATCCTATTGCTAGGATGGCTATCAAAACAATTTACATAACATTGTGACAATATTATTGAACTGTCAACTGTTAAGCACAGAATATATGTTTATTATATTTTAAAACAAGTAAAAATTCAGTTTGCAGAGAAGGCATATTATCCATATATAAAGAGCATATTTGTGTAAACCAGGCATCTCAAATTAAGTCTTCAGATCTCAAATCTTGACTTTAAAGAGATTCTTGGCAAACCACTTCCTTTTATGTTAAATTAGCACTCACAGATATTATTTCATTACAAACTGCAATTCATTCATATTTTGGCCGATTTGGTGATCATATGACTTCCAGAACTCCAATCCAAAATGTAGCTCAATCATGAATCAATTGAATTGTGCAATGGATAAGAATGTTCATTTTGATTCATCATTTGGAATTCTTGGCACCAAAAAAATGTATGATTTATAGGGAAATGTATTTTGATGGGGGAAAAAAAGATGATTGATGACTAGTAGACAGCCATTGAATGTTGATTTTCATATCAAGTAAGAAGTGACAAAAAAAAAGGAAAAATAAATAAAAAAGAAGAGCATTAAACAATATATAAATCTATAGTTATATTGTATATATTTAATCAATATTATTAGATTTGCATTAAACATAGTATAGAATTTTTTTTACTGCTCCTTCTCTTTTTCCATTTTTTTTTACTTTTTCTAACTTGATCTGTGAGTCAAATGGAGAGAAATGCACATATCAGTGTACTGCAAAACAGATACATTATATTTATATCATGTAAATCTCATTGCAGTATTTAAATTATGTAAATCTCATTGCAGTATTTTTGCTCACATTCAGTTTATACAATTCATTTTACCACAAATATTTTTTTTAAGTGTTTTGCCCCAAAACATTATTTTTTTTTATTTTGGACAGGTTTAGTGAAGTATGAACTATGACAAACATGAACAACCTTCATAAATAGAACATAGAAACTTCTATACAATATATATAATTATTTAAATGTGCCGAATATCTACTTTATTGGTGTTGTCTAGCATTGTTGTGTCTAGCATTGTTGTGTGATAGAAATATGGTTTTGCTTTAGACATCTGTTGATCTTTTGTCCATAATTATATCCTTCATTTCACTATTCTTCTTTTCTTCACCTTTCTGAGCAACAGGATGCTGATATTCTACTGCATGTGGGCTAAAACAAAAGATAATGGCAACACTATAAGTAACAAATGATATAACTTTTTTTTTTAAATACAGAAATACATATACTTCATTATCTTATAATCAGCATTTATATAGTGCCAAAATATTCTGCAGCACTTTACAATTATACAGGCCCTGCTCAAACAAGCTTGCAATATATGAGGATTTGAGGTACACTGATAAGCCACAACATTAAAACCACCTACCTAATATCATGTAGGTCCCCCCGTGCTACCAAAACAGCTCTAATGCATCGAGATATGTAATCCACAAGACCTCTGAATGTTTCCTGTGGTATCTGGCACCAAAATATAGGAAGCATATTCTTCAGGTTGCAAAGTGGGGCCTCCATGGATCTAATTTGTTGTTCCAGCACATCCCACAGATGCTCAGTTGGATTGAGATCTGGCGAATTTGGAGGCCAAGCAGGGCCGGACTGGGGATTCCAAAGCAGCCCTGGAAAAAAAATCTATGCCAGCCCCATAAGTCATTGCGACATATATTGTCGCATGTAATATGTAAGGCTATGTCTTGCCACCTTAGATGATTGATTATATATATATATATATAGCTTGATGATCTCAGCCAATCCGCACTGACACAGTAAGGACCAATATTTTATATTGGAATAAGCAATATATATATATATATATATATTATATATGTAATCAATCATCTAGGCTGGCAAGACATAGCCTTACATATTACATGCAACAATATATGGCGCAATGACTTATGGGGCTGGCATAGATTTTTTTCCAGGGCAGGGCCAGTTGAGGGGAGACCAGCACGACGTGGGGGAAAAAAAAAGTGAGTAAAAACACACATACACACACACATAGCATGACAGACACACACCATGACACAGACATACCGTGACACAGACACACACACCGTGACACAGACAGAAACACAAACACCATGACAGACAGACACACCATGACACAGGCACACACACCATGACAGAGATACACACATACCATGACAGACACACCTTAAAAAAGACACACACACACACACCTTGACACACACACACCATAACACAGACAGACCATGACACAAACACACACACACTATGACACAGACACACATTACATGACATATGCAGACACACACACACACACCACGACACAGAGAGACCGTGACACAGACACACACACACACCGTGACACAGACAGACACACACACATTACATGACACAGACGCACACACATTCCATGACAAACACACACACACACACCGTGACAGACAGAAACACACACACACACCATGACAGACAGACACACCATGACACAGACACACACATACCATGACAGACACACACCTTAAAAAAGACACACACACACACACACACACTTTGACACACACACACACAACATAACACACACATACACATACATGACAGACACACACACACAATGACACAGACACACATTGCATGAAACAGACAGACACACACACCATGACACAGAGAGACACACACACACCCCATGACACAGACAGACACACCATTACAGACAGAGACAGACACACACAATGACACAGACAGACACACACACACAATGACACAGACAGACACACACAGTGACACAGACAGACACACACACCATGACAGACAGAGACACACACACAATGACACAGGCAGACACACACACACCATGACACACACACATACACTCACACTGACACACATAATTTTTACCTTTGTGCTGGCGGCCGCATGGGGAGCTCAGGTTGATGGTGGCTGCATGGGGGAGCTCAGCTGGCTCTTCTGGTGGCCGCAGAGGGAGCCGTTCTGGCGGCCGCTGGCTGGGGGAGCTCTTTTGGCGGCCGCAGGGGGAGCAGGCTGTTCTGTCTCTGCTCCCCCGCCCCAACGTGCCGCTTAATGAGACCGCGGCCGGAATATGACGTCAGATTCCGGCCGCGGTCTCATTAAGCTGCGCGCGAGGGCGGGGGAGCAGAGACCGAACAGCCTGCTCCCCCTGCGGCCGCCAAAAGAGCTCCCCCAGCCAGCGGCCGCTAGAACGGCTCCCCCAGCCAGCCAGCAGCCGCAGGTCAGCCAGCTGCCTGCCCGGCCCCAGGTGCCGACGGCCCACCGGGAAATTTCCCAGTATCCCGGTGGGCCAGTCCGGCCCTGAGGCCAAGGATACAAGATTTCACAGCAAAATATTGTTCAGAGAATAACACTTCCACTGCGGCCTGCCTTCTTACCGTAGTGCACCTTGATGCACACATAAACCCAGCCACCCACCTGATTTAAAAGAAAATGTGATTGATCAGACCAGGCGACCTTCTTCCATTGCTCAATGGTTTAGTTTTGACGCTCACGTCCCTGTCTAAGGTACTTTTGTAGATGGACAAAGGTCATCATGGGCACTCTGAACAGTCTGTGACTACCCAGCCCTACATGCACAAACCTGCAATGAATGGACTGTATGTTCCGACACCTTTTTATCATGTGCAGCATTAAGTTTTTTTTGTTTTGTTTTTTAACAATTTGAGCTATAGTACTTTTATGTGTGAACGGACCAGACAATCACTTAGATCTTTTTGCATGCCCACTTTTCCTGCTTCTAACACATGAAATTCAAGAACTGACTGTTCAGCTGCTGCCAAATAACAACAATGAGCAAATTAAGTCCTCCCCATAGAATAAAACATTGAATCAATGTAATAGTACAGAAGATAAGACATTCTAAATTAAACATAATGTGCAATAAAGTATGTTTAAACATTAGATTTTACTTTGCAGGAAGTATTTAGGAAGGCAGTGCAAGTCACATGCAGGGAGGTGTGACTAGGGCTGCATAAACAAAACAATGTAATTAAAAAATGGCATAGAATTGAGCAGTGGGACTGCAGGGACATGATTTATACACCAATACTACTTCAATAAGCTGAAGTTGTTTTGGTGCATATAGTGTCCCTTTAACTTAAAAAAAACTAGCAGAAATAACATAACATGCTCATAAGATATTGGTCCTTTCAGAGTAAAACGTTTAATTATACAGTAAGCATACTAACATGCAGACACAGGCAATCTCACTGACATCTCAATGACACACACAAGCTCATTGATACACAGCCTCATAGACAAACAATCTCACTGATATACATCAGCTCATTGACATAAAAAACACAAGCTCACTCACTAGCAGGCACACACATGCATGCAAGCAAGCTCACTCACTAGCACTATGAGCCTTATAGCAATATGCTTTTCATCAAATATCTATATTATGCTATACATAAATTGTATTATTCTTCCATTATATTTGAAATGTTTTTAACACATGCACATCTTTCTTCCCTTTCTTCCTCACTTAGAATGTGCTGGGATTTGATTATTCACTACCATATTTTTCATGATATTGATCACATTTTGGATAGTTCATTCACTCTTACACATATCACTTGTTAAGCATAGTCTCTCATTGAGGACAGAGGTTTTGCTCTGCTATTTTTACTTCATTTCACGCTTTATGCACAACGCGGATTGAATACCGATCATATAATTCTATTTGTTTATCGGTATCTTAGCAACCGGTAACACGTCACCACGCTCCCATTACGGCACGTCACGTGATTGTGGGTTTCACTTCCGGGTTGACACGGAGGGAGTTAGGAGTTCCTTCACTATTGGTGAGTACACTTTGATATTTCTTATATATATAACTTTTCTGTATGGGTACATTGATCTTGAGGAAGACCCGAACTGATCGAAACGTCGGTCATTTTTTTGATGTATCACTTATTGGAATAAATTCCTCTTTATTCACCTAAAAGTCCTGAGAGTGCATCTCTTACTTTATTTTTCTATATATTCACAATGTGGGATTGCACCCATGCATAAATTAACTTTGTTTGGAGAAAGGGTGAGTGCCAAGATACCTTTTTTGTTTATATATATATATATATATATATATATATATACAACAAGCGATAAATAGGAGCACCCAAAAAGGACTTCTCTGTAGTATATTTATTGTGCAAAATTTTTTACAACTAAGTGTAAAACATCTCAATCGACGTTTCGACCCCTCAGGGTCTTTTTCAATCTTGAAAAAGACCGTGAGGGGTCGAAACGTCGATTGAGATGTTTTACACTTAGTTGTAAAATTTTTTGCACAATAAATATACTACAGAGAAGTCCTTTTTGAGTGCTCCTATTTATCGCTTGTTATATATTTGGGACGTTGGATGCACCAAAGGCAAGATTCATTGGAACCTTTCAGGGGTGAGTGCCTAAATTATAATTTTTTGTACATATATATATATATATATATATATATATATATATATATATATTGCTTTTTCTAATATAAAATATTGGTCCTTTCAGAGTAAAACTTTTAATTATACAGTAAGCATACTAACATGCAGACACAGGCAATCTCACTGACATCTCAATGACATTGATACACAGCCTCATAGACAAACAATTTTACAAAAATGAGAGCCTAGTGTAAAAATATATCTAGGCAGTGAAGGGGTTAACCCTACATGGAAATTGGTTGAGAAAAAAGGAGAGCGAGGAACACTGCCTATAAAGTATACGTATGTCCAGAGAAATTGAATTAAAGTAAAATAAAAAATATATTTATTAGTGAACAAGATACAAAGTGATTATTTCGTATATCCACTCCATCCATTACTCAGACAGCACTGTCTCTTGCTTTGTGACCACAGTGACAGTACCCTATAACTCTAGGACAGCATTTAGACAGCACCTGCCTCCTGTCTTACAGCTATAGATAATATCTTTCGCAACCTGACTACATCGAGGCATTACTAATCATAACGGCAGAGACATTACTCTGATAGCACTGTCTCCTGCCGTCTGACCACAGCTATAGACAGCATTTTGTGCAGTTGTACGAACTGCCGAAAGTACTACCAGTCGTGACAGTAGAGACATTGCAACGATTAACCTAAGAATAGCTGTGTTTCAAGTGCTGTTGATTTTCGTTTTTAAACCCTTTTTTATTTCTGCATAGCACTTCCGTATGCCCCTGTATGTACTTATACAGACGGTTTAGGAGTGGATATACGAAATAATCACTTTGTATCTTGTTCACTAATAAATATATTTTTTATTTTACTTTAATTCAATTTCTCTGGACATACGTATACTTTATAGGCAGTGTTCCTCGCTCTCCTTTTTTCTCAATCATAGACAAACAATCTCACTGATATACATCAGCTCATTGACATAAAAACACAAGCTCACTCTCTAGCAGACGCACACACACAGCTTAATGTAGTGGTACTGGCGTCTATAGCATGTCCCTACAGGCTTTTAAACGTAAACACTGACTTTTCAGAGAAAAGGCAGTGTTTACATTGCTTCAAAGTGACACCGCTAGTGACAGTCACTCAGACGCTCACTAGAGGTGCTTCCTGTGTCAGTGCACCTACATTCAGGGCCTCCACACTCTGCCGGTACTGAACGTTCCCCATAGAGATATATTGATTCAATGATTGGTGTAGCGTTTTGCAGCCAATCCTATGGCAAAGCATTGGATTGGCTGAGATCATCAAGCTTGATGATCTCAGCCATAGAGGCAGGGCCAGTCGAGGGGAGACCAGCACGCTGTGTGGGGAAAAAAAAGGTGAGCAAAAACACTATTTTGAAACACACATATACACCATAACAGACACAGATACACACATATACCATGACAGATACACACCCCATGACAGACACACACACACCATGACAGACCATGACACAGACAGACCATGACACAGACAGACCCACACACACACCATGACACAGACAGACATACACACATATACCATGACACAGACAGAAACACACCACATGACAGACAGACACACACACACCATGACACAGACACACACACCATGACGGACAGACATACACACACACACACACACCATGACACAGACAGACAGACAGACACACCCACACCATGACAGACAGACAGACACACACACACACACACACAATGACACACACACACACCATGACAGACAGACACACACACACACCATGAAAGACAGGCACACACACACACCATGGCAGACACACACACACACCATACAGACATATACCATGACACAGACAGACAGACACACACACACACACCATACAGACAGACACCATGACACAGACAGACACACACACACACACACACACCATACAGACAGACACCATGACACAGACAGACACACCATAACAGACAGACAAGCTCACACTGACACACATTACTACTACCTGCCAGGGGGTCATGCAGTGCAGTCTGTCTGTGCTGGAGCACCTCTGCTGGAGGCTGCTGGGGCACCTGTGCTGGTGGCTACTGGGGGAGGTCTTCTGGCGGCCGCTGGGGGAGGTATGCTGGCTCTGCTCTCCCGCCCTAGCACGCTGCTGAATGAGACCGGGGCCGGAATATGACGTCATATTCCGGCCCCAGTCTCATTAAGCTGCACGCTGGGGAGCAGAGACAGCGCTGCTCCCCCAGTGGCTGCCAGAAGACCTCCCCCAGCAGACCCAGGTGTCTGCCCGGCCCAGGTGCCGACGGCACCTGGTAGAGAAAAGGTTAAGGCCATGCACTGGATCTCTCCTTGGTTAAGAATTGAACTCTACCTCACCCTGCCTGTGTGGTTGAGGAAGAGTGGAGTCATTTGCTAGTCCTGGGGAAGCAGCCAAACTCTCTTGGGTAGATTCTGATATCTCGCAAAGCCCAGAGTATCAATGGCTCTATATGGCTGTGGCACTGAAAGGATTAATTTAAACTATGATGCACAAAAACAGTAAAGCTATAAGTATATAGCCTAACTGACATTACAGGGAGTGCATAATTATTAGGCAAATTAGTATTTTGACCACATCATCCTCTTTATGCATGTTGTCTTACTCCAAGCTGTATAGGCTCGAAAGCCTACTACCAATTAAGCATTAGTGTTGTCGCGAACCCGAAATTTTCGGTTAGTGAACGGCGAACGCGAACTTCCGCAAATGTTCGCGAACCGGCGAACCGCGCGAACCGCCATTGACTTCAATGGGCAGGCGAATTTTAAAAACAACAGGGACTCTTTCTGGCCACAATAGTGATGGAAAAGTTGTTTCAAGGGGACTAACACCTGGACTGTGGCATGCCAGAGGGGGATCCATGGCAAAACTCCCATGGAAAATTGCACAGTTGATGCAGAGTCTGCTTTTAATCCATAAAGGGCAGAAATCACCTAACATTGACACCTGTCCTCAAAGCCCAGCCCTGATACACACTGACACAGAGCAGAATAGAGACTGTTCCCCCTACATAGGGTCACTTGGCAGATATGGATTGACACCTGTCCTCAAAACCCCTGATACACACTGACACAGAGCAGAATAGGGACTGTTCCCCCTACATAGGGTCACTTGGCAGATATGGATTGACACCTGTCCTCAAAACCCCTGATACACACTGACACAGAGCAGAATAGAGACTGTTCCCTGTCCACAGAGACCATGATACACACTGACACAGAGCAGAATAGAGACTGTTCACCGTCCACAGAGACCATGATACACACTGACACAGAGCAGAATAGAGACTGTTCCCCCTACATAGGGTCACTTGGCAGATATGGATTGACACCTGTCCTCAAAACCCCTGATACACACTGACACAGAGCAGAATAGGGACTGTTCCCCCTACATAGGGTCACTTGGCAGATATGGATTGACACCTGTCCTCAAAACCCCTGATACACACTGACACAGAGCAGAATAGAGACTGTTCCCCCTACATAGGGTCACTTGGCAGATATGGATTGACACCTGTCCTCAAAACCCCTGATACACACTGACACAGAGCAGAATAGAGACTGTTCCCCCTACATAGGGTCACTTGGCAGATATGGATTAACACCTGTCCTCAAAACCCCTGATACACACTGACACAGAGCAGAATAGGGACTGTTCCCCCTACATAGGGTCACTTGGCAGATATGGATTGACACCTGTCCTCAAAACCCCTGATACACACTGACACAGAGCAGAATAGAGACTGTTCACCCTACATAGGGTCACTTGGCAGATATGGATTGACACCTGTCCTCAAAACCCCTGATACACACTGACACAGAGCAGAATAGGGACTGTTCCCCCTACATAGGGTGGCAGATATGGATTGACACCTATCCTAATGATCCCTGATACACACTGACACAGAGCAGAATAGAGACTGTTCCCCCTACATAGGGTCACTTGGAAGATATGGATTGACACCTATCCTAATGATCCCTGATACACACTGACACAGAGCAGAATAGAGACTGTTCCCCCTACATCGGGTCACTTAGCAGATATGGATTGACACCTGTCCTCAAAACCCCTGATACACACTGACACAGAGCAGAATAGAGACTGTTCCCTGTCCACAGAGACCATGATACACACTGACACAGAGCAGAATAGAGACTGTTCACCGTCCACAGAGACCATGATACACACTGACACAGAGCAGAATAGAGACTGTTCCCCCTACATAGGGTCACTTGGCAGGTATGGATTGACACCTGTCCTCAAAGCCCCTGATACACACTGGGGGGAGCTACTGTCCTCCCCAACCCCTGTGCGGTGGGTGGGGGCCATAAATCACAATGGGGTGACCTACTGTCCTCCCCCCCTCGGCCCCCACCCCTGCGCGGTGGGTGGGGGGCATAAATCACAATGGGGGGGCCTACTTTCCTCCCCCCCGGCCCCCATCCCTGCGCGGTGGGTGGGGGGCATAAATCACCATGGGACGGACCTACTGATAGGAGTGGAGTATTGTTCATATCAGTTTAATAACTTCCGCGTCTCCTATCAGTGGACGTGTAAATGGCAGAGATTTTTAATTGTTGAATCACCTCCCCTTTTTAGGCCAAGGTGGGAAGATGCTTAGACCACTGGTATATTGGTGCCATCTTGGAGGATTTTAATTTTTGGTTTGGTTTTTGAAGCCACAGTGCTGCACCAGTGGGCCTAAAAATTAGGCATGTACACATGCCTGAAAAATGTGGTATTGTTGCAGCCGCTGCTGTAGCAGGGGCCAGAAAAATTGATGTTTGTTTCACAGGCAGAAAGTGCCCTAAAACATGGTGGCTTGAACCCTAGTTGGTGGCGGATAAGTCACGCAAGTCAAACGTCATTCAGAGCTAAAATACAGCAGCGTGTGGACCATTTTTAGCCCAAGGCAGCTCATCTCATCAGGCCTTTTTTAAGCGAATGTATCGCCCTTCGGGATCCATCCCTCATTCATCTTAATAAAGGTGAGGTAATCTAGACTTTTTTGACCTAGGCGACTTCTCTTCTCAGTGACAATACCTCCTGCTGCACTGAAGGTCCTTTCTGACAGGACACTTGAAGCGGGGCAGGCCAGAAGTTCTATCGCAAATTGGGATAGCTCAGGCCACAGGTCAAGCCTGCACACCCAGTAGTCAAGGGGTTCATCGCTCCTCAGAGTGTCGATATCTGCAGTTAAGGCGAGGAAGTCTGCTACCTGTCGGTCCAGTCGCTCTCTGAGGGTGGATCCCGAAGGGCTGTGGCGATGCATAGGACTTAAAAAGGTCCGCATGTCCTCCATCAACAACACGTCTTTAAAGCGTCCTGTCCTTGCCGGCGTGGTCGTGGGAGGAGGAGGATGACTTCCACCTCTCCCCCTGTTAGATTCCCGTTGTGCTGTGACATCACCCTTATACGCTGTGTAAAGCATACTTTTTAATTTATTTTGCAAATGCTGCATCCTTTCCGACTTGTTGTAATTGGGTAACATTTCCGCCACTTTCTGCTTATATCGGGGGTCTAGTAGCGTGGACACCCAGTACAGGTCGTTCTCCTTCAGCCATTTTATACGAGGGTCCCTCAACAGGCAGGACAGCATGAAAGACCCCATTTGCACAAGGTTGGATGCCGAGCTACTCATTTCCCATTCCTCCTCCTCACTGATGTCATTGAAGGTATGTTCTTCCCCCCAGCCACGTACAACACCACGGGTACCAGATAGGTGACAACGAGCACCCTGGGATGCCTGTTGTGTTTGGTCTTGCTCCTCCTCCTCCTCCTCAAAGCTACAATCCTCCTCTGACTCCTCTTCCTCACAATCCTCTTCCAGCGTTGCCGCAGGTCCAGCAAGCGATGCTGATAAGGCTGTTTCTGGTGGTGATGGTGACCACAACTCTTCCTCTTCCTCTTCACGCTCATCTACAGCCTGATCCAGCACTCTTCGCAGGGCACGCTCCATGAAGAAAACAAATGGTATGATGTCGCTGATGGTGCCTTTGTTGCAACTGACTAGGTTTGTCACCTCCTCAAAAGGACGCATGAGCCTACAGGCATTGCGCATGAGCGTCCAGTAACGTGGCAAAAAAATTCCCAGCTCCCCAGAGGCTGTCCTAGCACCCCGGTCATACAAATATTCATTAACAGCTTTTTCTTGTTGGAGCAGGCGGTCGAACATTAGGAGTGTTGAATTCCAACGTGTAGGGCTGTCGCAAATCAAGCGCCTCACTGGCATGTTGTTTCGCCGCTGGATATCGGCAAAGTGAGCCATGGCCGTGTAGGAACGCCTGAAATGGCCACACACCTTCCTGGCCTGCTTCAGGACGTCCTGTAAGCCTGTGTACTTATGCACAAAGCGTTGTACGATCAGATTACACACATGTGCCATGCACGGCACATGTGTCAACTTGCCCAACTTCAATGCCGCTATCAAATTTTTTCCATTGTCACACACCACTTTGCCGATATCCAGTTGCTGCGGAGTCAGCCACTTTTCCACCTGTGCGTTCAGGGCGGACAGGAGTGCTTGTCCGGTGTGACTCTCTGCTTTCAAGCAAGTCAAACCCAAGACGGCGTGACACTGCCGTATCCGGGATGTGGTATAGTACCTGGGGAGCTGGGGGGGTGCCGTTGATGTGGAGCAAGAAGCAGCGGCACAAGAGGACTCAGCCGAGGAGGTTATGGAAGAGGATGGAGTAGGAGGAGTAGAGGAGGTGGCAGCAGGACTGCCTGCAATTCGTGGCGGTGTCACCAACTCCTCTGCAATGCCACGCATTCCTTGCTTGTCAGCCGTCAGCAGGTTTACCCAATGCGCAGTGTAGGTGATATACCTGCCCTGACCATGCTTTGCAGACCAGGTATCAGTGGTCAGATGGACCCTTGCCCCAACACTGTGTGCCAGACATGCCATGACTTCCTTTTGCACAATCGAGTACAAGTTGGGGATTGCCTTTTGTGAAAAGAAATTCCGTCCGGGTACCTTCCACTGCGGTGTCCCAATAGCTACAAATTTTTTGAACGCCTCAGACTCAACCAGATTGTATGGTAAAAGCTGGCGGGCTAATAGTTCGGACAAGCCAGCTGTCAGACGCTGGGCAAGGGGGTGACTTGGTGACATTGGCTTCTTACGCTCAAACATGTCCTTGACAGACACATGACTGTGGGCAGATGAGCGGGAACTGCTCAAGGCGGGAGACGGAGTGGCGGATGGTTGAGAGGGGGCAAGAAGGACAGCAGTGGTTGACGTGGCTGAAGATGCTGGACCAGGAGGAGGATGGCGTCTTAGAGTAGGCGTGCTGCTTGTACTCATGTGTTGATCCCATAGGCATTTGTGATGTGAGATCATGTGCCTATGCAAAGCAGTTGTACCTAGGTGGGTGTTGGACCTCCCACGACTCAGTTTCCTTTGGCACAGGTTGCAAATGGCATCGCTTTTGTCAGAGGCAGACACACAAAAAAAATGCCACACTGCTGAGCTCTGCAATGACGGCATTCTGGTGGTGGACACAGCATGCGTTGATTGGCGTGCTGTCGGGCTGACCCCGGGTGCGATGCATGCTGTCTGACTGTGCCACTAGCTCCTTGCGACGACACCCCCTGCTTCCAACTCGTCTCCACCTCCTCGTCTCTGTCTCCCCATCTGAACTTTCGCCCTGTTCTTCTTCTTGCCGAGCGGGCACCCACGTGACATCCATGGACGCATCGTCATCATCAACCGCTTCGCTTGTATCTGACAACTCAGAAAAGGAAGCAGCAGCGGGTACAACATCATCATCATCACATCGTACCTCCATGTGTTTAATGCTGCCTGCCTGAGACATATCCCTGTTATCTACATCCTCTAGCAATAATGGTTGCGCATCACTCATTTCTTCAAACGGGTGTGGTGCTAGTTTTGGTGGTGGCGGCTGTGGTGCTAGTTTTGGTGGTGGCGGCAGGCGGGTGAGTGCTATCTTGAGAGGAGCCTGAAGCTAAGCTGGAGGAGGATGGTGCGTCAAGGTTCCGAGCGGAGGCTGTACAAGATTGGGTGTCCTGTGTTAGCCAGTCAACTAAGTCCTCAGAACTTTTCAAGTTCAGGGTACGTGGCTTCTGAAAACTGGGCATTATTCTAGGGCAAAAGGGAATCACAGCACCACGACCACGACGGCCCCTGCGGGGTGGCCTGCCTCTGCCTGTCATTTTTTTGGGGATTAGTGGTACTATGCGTGCAAGCTACTGTGAGACCAGATATGATTGGCAATGTGCACTGGAACAGTTCTGCAGAGCACACGCTGAAGGAAGGACTGACAGAGCCGCTTGAAGACAAGTAACTGCTATTCAATCTATAACAGTGAAAAACAAATTTTGGTTTTAAAAGCACGCTATAAAGACACCAGATATGATTGGCAATGTGCACTGGAACAGTTCTGCAGAGCACACACTGTAGGCCTGAGACACCCGCTTGAAGACAAGTAACTGCTATTCAATCTATAACAGTGAAAAACAAATTTTGGTTTTAAAAGCACGCTATAGAGACACCAAATATGATTGGCAACTGGCAAAGCACGCTGGAACAGGTCTGCAGAGCACACGCTGAAGTAGGCCTGAAACACAGACGCTTGCAGACAACTAACTGCTCTTCTATTACAGTGAAAAAAAAATATTTATTTTAAATGTAAAGCTTAACCAGTTGTTAAAACAGATATGAGTGGTGGCACTGGGCTAGTGGGCACAGTATCCAATGTGAACCTCACACAGAAGCTGGCAGGCAGGCAACTGCTCTTCTATTACAGTGGAAACAAAATTTTGGTTGTAAAAGCACGCTATAGAGACACAAGATATGAGTGGCAACTGTCAAAGCACGCTGGCAGGGTTGTGCAGGGCACACGCTGAAGGAAGGCCTGACAGAGCCGCTTGAAGGACACTGACTGTCTGCTATTAGCTTACACTGGAAACCTTTTTTCTTTGTAAAAGCACGCTAAAGAGACACCAGATATGATTGGCAACTGTCAAAGCACGCTGGCACAGGTCTGCAGAGCACACACTGAAGTAGGCCTGACACCCAGACGCTTGCAGACAACTAACTGCTCTTCTATTACAGTGAAAAAAAAATATTTATTTTAAATGTAAAGCTTAACCAATTGTTAAAACAGATATGAGTGGTGGCACTGGGCAAGTAGGCACAGTATCCAATGTGAACCTCACACAGAAGCTGGCAGGCAGGCAACTGCTCTTCTATTACAGTGGAAACAAAATTTTGGTTGTAAAAGCACGCTATAGAGACACCAGATATGATTGGCAACTGTCAAAGCACGCTGGCACAGGTCTGCAGAGCACACGCTGAAGTAGGCCTGACACCCAGATGCTTGCAGACAACTAACTGATCTTCTATTACAGTGAAAAAAAATGATTTCTTTAAAATCTAAAGCATAACCAATTGTTAAAACAGATATGAGTGGTGGCACTGGGCTAGTGGGCACAGTATCCAATGTGAACCTCACACAGAAGCTGGCAGGCAGGCAACTGCTCTTCTATTACAGTGAAAAAAAAATATTTATTTTAAATCTAAAGCTTAACCAATTGTTAAAACAGATATGAGTGGTGGCACTGGGCTAGTGGGCACAGTATCCAATGTGAACCTCACACAGAAGCTGGCAGGCAGGCAACTGCTCTTCTATTACAGTGGAAACAAAATTTTGGTTGTAAAAGCACGCTATAGAGACACAAGATATGAGTGGCAACTGTCAAAGCACGCTGGCAGGGTTGTGCAGGGCACACGCTGAAGGAAGGCCTGACAGAGCCGCTTGAAGGACACTGACTGTCTGCTATTAGCTTACACTGGAAACATTTTTTCTTTGTAAAAGCACGCTAAAGAGACACCAGATATGATTGGCAACTGTCAAAGCACGCTGGCACAGGTCTGCAGAGTACACGCTGAAGTAGGCCTGACACCCAGACGCTTGCAGACAACTAACTGATCTTCTATTACAGTGAAAAAAAATGATTTCTTTAAAATCTAAAGCTTAAGCTATTGTTAAAACAGATATGAGTGGTGGCACTGATTGTGCAAATGAGCAAGGCATCCAACCTGACACAGAAGCTGGCAGGCAGGCAACTGCTCTTCTATTACAGTGAAAAAAAAAAAATTATTTTAAATCTAAAGCTTAACCAATTGTTAAAACAGATATGAGTGGTGGCACTGGGCTAGTGGGCACAGTATCCAATGTGAACCTCACACAGAAGCTGGCAGGCAGGCAACTGCTCTTCTATTACAGTGAAAAAAAAAATATTTTAAATGTAAAGCTTAACCTATTGTTAAAACAGATATGAGTGGTGGCACTGGGCAAAAAGGCACAGTATCCAATGTGAACCTCACACAGAAGCTGGCAGGCAGGCACCTGCAATTACATTACACAGGAAAAAAAAAAAAGCAGCCTGATGTTATAGCCCTAAAAAGGGCTTTTTGGGGTGCTGTCCTTACAGCAGAGATCAGATGAGTCCTTCAGGATTGTAGTGGACACTGAATACCCTAGCCTAGCTATCAATTTCCCTATCTAATCAGCAGCAGCTAAACTTTCCCTCCTCTCACTAAGCATGCATCTTCCGAATGAATCGAAAATGGATGCTGGGAGGGAGGTTGGAGGGTGTGGAAGGGAGGGAGTGCTGCTGATTGGCTGGAATGTGTCTGCTGACCGAGAGGCACAGGGTCAAAGTTTGCCCAATGATGACGAATAGGGGGCGGATCGAACTGCGCATGTGTCCGCCCGCCGCGGCGAACGCGAACACGCTAATTTCGCCGGGAACTGTTCGCCGGCGGACAGTTCGGTACATCACTATTAAGCATATTAGGTGATGTGCATCTCTGTAATGAGAAGGGGTGTGGTCTAATGACATCAACACCCTATATCAGGTGTGCATAATTATTAGGCAACTTCCTTTCCTTTGGCAAAATGGGTCAAAAGAAGGACTTGACAGGCTCAGAAAAGTCAAAAATAGTGAGATATCTTGCAGAGGGATGCAGCACTCTTAAAATTACAAAGTTTCTGAAGCGTGATCATCGAACAATCAAGCGTTTCATTCAAAATAGTCAACAGGGTCGCAAGAAGCGTGTGGAGAAACCAAGGCGCAAAATAACTGCCCATGAACTGAGAAAAGTCAAGCGTGCAGCTGCCAAGATGCCACTTGCCCCCAGTTTGGCCATATTTCAGAGCTGCAACATCACTGGAGTGCCCAAAAGGACAAGGTGTGCAATACTCAGAGACATGGCCAAGGTAAGAAAGGCTGAAAGACGACCACCACTGAACAAGACACACAAGCTGAAACGTCAAGACTGGGCCAAGAAATATCTCAAGACTGATTTTTCTAAGGTTTTATGGACTGATGAAATGAGAGTGAGTCTTGATGGGCCAGATGGATGGGCCCGTGGCTGGATTGGTAAAGGGCAGAGAGCTCCAGTCCGACTCAGACGCCAGCAAGGTGGAGGTGGAGTACTGGTTTGGGCTGGTATCATCAAAGATGAGCTTGTGGGGCCTTTTCGGGTTGAGGATGGAGTCAAGCTCAACTCCCTGTCCTACTGCCAGTTTCTGGAAGACACCTTCTTCAAGCAGTGGTACAGGTAGAAGTCTGCATCCTTCAAGAAAAACATGATTTTCATGCAGGACAATGCTCCATCACACGCGTCCAAGTACTCCACAGCGTGGCTGGCAAGAAAGGGTATAAAAGAAGAAAATCTAATGACATGGCCTCCTTGTTCACCTGATCTGAACCCCATTGAGAACCTGTGGTCCATCATCAAATGTGAGATTTACAAGGAGGGAAAACAGTACACCTCTCTGAACAGTGTCTGGGAGGCTGTGGTTGCTGCTGCACGCAATGTTGATGGTGAACAGATCAAAACACTGACAGAATCCATGGATGACAGGCTTGAGTGTCCTTGCAAAGAAAGGTGGCTATATTGGTCACTGATTTGTTTTTGTTATGTTTTTGAATGTCAGAAATGTATATTTGTGAATGTTGAGATGTTATATTGGTTTCACTGGTAAAAATAAATAATTGAAATGGGTATATATTTGTTTTTTGTTAAGTTGCCTAATAAGTATGCACAGTAATAGTCACCTGCACATACAGATATCCCCCTAAAATAGCTATAACTAAAAACAAACTAAAAACTACTTCCAAAAATATTAGTTTTTTGGGTTCATTGAGAACATGGTTGTTGTTCAATAATAAAATTAATCCTCAAAAATACAACTTGCCTAATAATTCTGCACTCCCTGTAAACCTGGACCTACTATGCATTAGATTCTTCACCATCTATAGTTGCATTTTTTGTGGTTTTCTATGAAGTAGTTTTTTTTTTTTTTTAATTCTTTATTTTTCGTGTGCATGATATTATATAACATAGAGACCTATAGTGCCACAACAGTGAGCACAGGCTTTCAATTGCATACATTGTCATGGCGAGAGTGAAAAGCACACATTTTTTGGGGGGAAGACAAAATAACAGGATAATAATAATAGTTGCTAAGGTATGTGTTTTAGATTATTGCATGATGTAGTCTACGAGTAGTGACACATATTGATTTATGAGTTAGGTGCGTCTGAGAGGTCACAGGCTATGTTCATCTAGTATTCTAGTTATAGACACGGACGGTTATACACGGTAGTCTAACAACTCACTGCTGTATATAGTCTAACAAAATATTACAGTTTCCTCTGAGTAGGAGTACATGAGTGAGCTATGTGTTTGGAAGCATGCTTATATATTATGTGAAAAAAGTTAAACTATATGCTATACTAAGAAGAGCAAAATGTAAACACGCTGGTAAAAAACGGGCTACTAAACATGCAGCACAAAAGAGTATTCTATACATTTAGTGCAGTGCGTAGGTGAGCTAAAAGGCATTAGATATAGTAGAACAGTGCTAGGTCTGGCTTATAACTTGAAATAACATCACTGCACATAAGATTGTTCTGCTATATTAAGGGTTAACTAGGTGATATATACCACTGGAAATACATTTTTAGCAAAAAATAACATTACGAGTAAGGGTTAATGTTGGCACGGGAGCATATTAGGCATGAGACATGCATTTGTTATCAGAGTCTGGGTATTTAGCTGTTGTAGCGGTTGGTGACATTCCAGGCTAAGTATACCATTGTGCGGCAGTATGGTGGGGGCTTCAGCCGATACCCAGAGTTGGTAAGTCCCATGTGCTGCCGTTGGGAGTCCCACCTTTGTTGCCCCTGGGCATGGTGTCTCTGCGTCGGGAGGCAGCTCCGGTAGAGCTCTGTGGGGTGTGCAGCCGCACAGCCATATGTTTTGCAGCGTTGGCTGTAAAGCGTTGAATCATGTAGCACTGAATGCCGTGATTTTGGCCGGGTGAGGTGCTCATATGTGCCGCTTGTTTTGTGGTTCCGCTTTTGTTGGTCAGTGAGTGGGAGCGTGCGCTCGAGGAACATGACGCCTGTTCCTGACTTGAGGATCTTAGGTACCTGCTCCGCCGGACGGCCTCTTTGGACGTTCGAGGTACATGCCTGTGGTAGCGGCGGCGTATCGTTGGTCGGATCCATGAGGCCACCGTTAGTTCTGCCTGGCGGTAGGTTGCTCCTCGGCTAAGCAATGCGTCTCTGAGGATTGCGCAGAGCCGGTCAAAAATCCCCAAAGGTGTCGTGGGTGGTTGGGTGCGGGTGCCCCGCTCCTTAGCTCTACGCTGGGCGGCCATTTTAGCTGTGCCTTTGTCTATGAAGTAGTTTTTTAAACTACTTTTTTAAAAACATATCTTTTTATGCAGTGCAAGTAAACATCGTCTAGGTACCAAAACAGAAAAATGGATTATGAACACTAGCAATTTTACCTAAAAAGTGTTATAAATGTGAACTGTGAAATAAAGTTTGTAATACTTCTATTTACTCACCAATTTAATGTTCCATCCTCTCCATTCACTGTATTATCATTGGATTCCACGTTAATTGTTTCGCCAGCTTCACTATCTTGTTCACAATTTTTGGTAATAATAGCTCTTCTGAAAGAAAAATTATGCAGATAGTTTTTTTTTATTATTAAAGAGCAAACAAAGGGACACTGCATCCAGACCACTTCAATAAGATGCAGTGGTCTCTGTGTCTAGTGTCCCTGTCCCCATAGCTCTGCCACATAAAACATTGCAGTTTCAGAGAAATTGCAATGCTTATATTGCATGGGTAAGACTACCTCTAGTGGCTCTCTGAGAGACACTTTTTGCATTTACACAGAGTTTAACTCCATGAAAAGAAGCTGGGCGTAGCGTGAGGACTCCCAGTGTCTTCAAATTCCCCTCAGGAAAGCATTGAGCCAATGTTTTCTTATGGGATAGCCTAATCTGCCTGCAACATCCTCTGCGCATCTTCATTAGGTTTCCCTCCATTGCCAAAATCGAAGGAGGCGGAGATGGAGCCAGTGCTGAGGGACCTTGGTGCTGCAAGAGGTACATTTTTATAAGGTTTTATAACCTTGTGCAACACCAGATGGAAGTGTTCCTTTAAATATACTGCCACAAAAATTGTAACTGTAACTCATAAACTATTTTGTGTTTTCCTAAAGCACAGAATCCATAGAATTTAACTCTGTCAGCAATATGTTCTGCCTTGGGCATATTCCAATTATGTGAACTATAATCACCAGAGTTGAGAAAATTATTTTCTCATTATTCTTCTGCTTAATTCTGTAAATATCTCATTGTGCATTGTGAGATTGAGTTTGTGAGACAGCTCAAAAGTTAAATATATGCTAAAAGTTCGGTTCTTGTGGTTTATTTTGTTCTTTATCGGAAAACTAATGCTAGTGTGTGTTTTTTTTTAAATTGTCTTTAACTACTACATCAGATCTACCGATCAAGAGACAAACCTAGATCTGTGTGAGAACAACTATGGGATACATTTTTATCTTTGAAGTCTATAATCAAGCTGTGATAATTAAAGCATGTAACACAAAAACCATGAAAATCAAAAGAAAACACCCAGAAGGTCTTTACCTCCCACTAATTGTTCAAACATTCTTGTGCATACATGCTACTCAAATCTGCGTAAAAGGGAGCCAGACTATAAATATATGAACATAAAACATGCAAACATAAAGAAGAGCTTTCCTGGTAGGTTCTATGTCATTTTCCTTATACACACCACCTAATGAGATATTTGTTGCGGAATAGATAAACCCAGACCTTCTTAGCAATAAGACTCACAGTAAAGTGCAGTATGTAAGAGTATATCACAGAGCTCCCTAGTAATAGAACTCACTGCTACATGAAGTGTGTAAGACAGGGCTCCACATTAGGGCAATTGAATATTTATTTCTCTTGCCATAATGACAATATAGTAAATAAACACTAAATATCAGTTTTGCAAATGGGACACATGACATCACGGGTACAGGGAGTGATATTGTGGATAAATATATTAGCTTCCAAAAAGGAATATGCATGGGGCATTAGAGAAATGGTATTATGGTAATGGGGCATAATATGTGTAATTTGCAATATAAATTATCCTTGAATAACTAGAGCTCTAGTGTAAAAAAAAGATAATTGTAGTAGATGATATGCAAAAATGGTATTTAACATTGTGCATATCTCATCTTCTAAAGCAGTGTACCCGCTCCCAAGAGCCCTGATAGTACATATTTCAGAGCCCTGTCCCGCTTTATCTGACTTTGTTTAGAGGTGTCCCATGTTTGGGTACATCAGGAAACTGTACCTAGAAAGTGGAGATTGCACTACACCTAGGGTGTGAAAATTGCCCTACCGCCCCCCATATGTCTAATTCCCCCATCACCCTCTCCATGTGTCATGTTCACGCCCCACAGCACCTCCATGTGTCTCATTCACGGGCTATGGGGTGAGTGTGGCATGGTTGGGATAGAATTGGAGTGGTTAATGTGACCGGGTAAGTGTGGCAGGGTGAAAGGGGGCAAGTGTGACAGAGTGATGGAGAATACGTGTGACAGGATTGTACAGAACTATTTTTCGTCAGTATATATTATGGAGGGTCCTATGGCAATAGATATGCAAATGATTGTTGCAAAACACTTTCAGAAAAATTGTGATCGGATGATCGGATGACTCAAGACTAGGTGCTGCAGCAACTAAAAAGATATTAGTGTAAACAAAGCTCAAAGGCCTGACGGTATTCACCCACGCATACTTAAGGAGCTAAGTGTGGAACAAAGAGAACCTCTGTTTTTAATCTTTCAGGATTCTTTTCTTTTAGGAATTGCACCAGAGAATTGGAAGAAGACAGATGTGGTTCCTATATTCAAAAAAGGTTCAAAATCTTTGCCTGGAAATTATAGACATGTGAGTGTAACTTTTCGAGGCTGGGAAAATATTTGAAAGGTTATTAAGGGATAATATTCAAGGATTCATTGGGAAGAACATTGTTATTAGTAATAATAAGCCTGGTTTCATGAAACATAAGTCATGTCAAACTAACTCAATTGCATTCAACAAAGAAGTAAGTAAAAATATAGATCAAGGTGTTGCAGTGAATATGATTCAAACTAAAAGAAATGGTCTAGATTAGACAGAGGTATTTAGACAGATTGTGGGACTTGGCACTCAAATGGCAGAAGAAATTTAATTTAGAAAAATGCAAAGTTATACACATCAGAGTAAAAAATGCTTAAGCAACAAGGGTTAGTAAGAAGAATAAGGATGTGGAATTCTCTTCCTGAAAAGGTGGTTTCATCAGAGTCTCTACAGATTTTTAAACAACTGGATGAATACTTACAAAAACATAATATTCAGGGATAACATTTTTAACATGTGGGGTAATAATGCCTTGATCCAAGGAGTGCTTCTGTTCCTATCTGTATGGAATATCCTGCTGATTTAAAGGAACACTTCACTGCCCAAATACAAAAATAAAAATCACAGTTTAGTAGATATACCCCAAATGAAACCTTGCATGCATTTAATTATGCATTTTTTCTTTGGAGTTATATCTAAAACCAGCTTGCAAAAACTGCAGATCTCTTATCTGCTGCCATTTCAAGCCCTCCTCTTCTAACCCCACCCAGACTTTGTGGGGATGTCCAATCACAGACTTATCAAGGCAGCTCAATAAGAAATCTTTGCAAGGCAGGTGGTCAGGGCAATTGCTGCCTCTTGAGTTCAGTGCAAATAAGCTAACTAAACCAGGAAGGACCTGTTGTCTGCTTGAAAAGCCAGTGGGTGTAACCAGTACAATTCACATAAGTGTCAATTTCTATTAAAATCTGCACTTTTTCCAAACTCAAAAAATAGTAAACCTTTCACACAAAGCTTTATAGCAATCTAAAGTGCTTTAGGCAGAGGCAGCTCTCTAATTAGGCGGTTTAGGTGGCCACCTAAGGCTTCGCGCTGTCTGGTGCCTCGTGGCCGCCAAACCGCCTTAGGGCAGACTGTGTCAGGTACTCAGTCAGATGGCCGAGGACCCGACACCAGGAGGGGGCCCGGCGGCTTGCTCTGTGTGTCGCCAGATGCGAGGTCCCTCCAATCTGCCAGGAGGAGAGCGTCCATTGCAGACACTGGTCTGCAATGTGCAGAGCTGCAGACCACGTGTCTTGCGAGATCTGGCCAATCAGAACGTTGCCGCACGTTACCACGGCAGCGCTCTGACCAGGTCTTGCAAAATACATGGTATGCACATCTGCACACTGCAGAGGTACAGACTGGATATCCTACCCACCGGACTGCCAGGGTGTCCACACAGGACCACCAGGGAGCCCACCGGACTGCCATGAAATGAAGGACACTGGATCACCAGGGAAATAAGGTATTTAATCTCACTCTCTCCCACACCACCATTACCCCCTCCCTCCCACTTTCACACTGACTCCCAGTATACCCCCTCCCACACCACCATTACCCTCTCTCTCCCAGTCTCCCCCTTCACTATCACCCCCTCCCAGTAGACTTCCTCCCTCACCACCATTACCCTCTCTCTCCCAGTATGCCATTTCACTATCACCTCCTCCCATTATACTCCCTCCCACACCACCATTAGCCCCTCCCTCCCATTATCCCCCCTCACTATCACCCCCTCGCACACCACCATTTCCCCCTCCCTCCCAGTATCCCCCCTCTGTAACACCCCCTCCCAGTATTCCCCCTCCCACACCACCATTACCCCTCCCTCCCAGTATCCCCCTCACTATCACCTCCCTTCCAGTATACTCCCTCTCCATTAACTCTTTCCTCCCAGTATATCCCCTCACTATCACCCCCCTCCAAGTATACCCCTTCCGACACCACCATCATCCCTCCCTCACAGTATCCCCCCTCACTATCAACCCCTCCTAGAATACCCCCTCCCACATAACCATTACCCCCTCCCACCAAGTATCCCCATTCACAGTCACCCCCTCCCAGTATACTCCCTCCTGTACACCATTACCACCTTCCTCCTTTCACTATCATACCACTCCTAGTATACCCCCTCCCTCACACCATCACCCCCTCCCTCCCAGTATCCCCCCTCACAATCACCCCACTCCTAGTATACTCCCTCACTCACACCATCACCCCTCCCTCCCAGTATCCCCCCTCACTATCACCCCACTCCTAGTATACCCCTCCCTCCCTCACACCATCACCCCTTCCTCCTAGTATCCCCCTCACCTTCACCTCCCTAGCAGTATACCACCTTCTTCACACCATTACTCCCTTCCTCCCAGTATCCCCCCTCACTATCACCCCTCCAGTATTCCTCATCCCAGTATTCGCCCTCTCTCCCAGTATTCCCCTCCCTCACACTATCACCCCCTCCCTCCCAATATCCCCCCTCACAGTATCCACTGTCTCTCACACTATAACCACCCTCCCTCACAGTACTTCCTCACTTACAGTATTACCCTCCTCCCTCACAGTATTACCCCTTCCAGTACAGTACGACCACAGTAGTACACCCTCCCTCACAGTATTACCCCCGCCCTCACACTATTACCCCCTCCCTCCCAATATCCCCCCTCACATTATCCACCGTCTCTCACACTATAACCACCCTCCCTCACAGTACCC
Source organism: Pelobates fuscus (assembly GCF_036172605.1). Classification (NCBI taxonomy): domain Eukaryota; kingdom Metazoa; phylum Chordata; class Amphibia; order Anura; family Pelobatidae; genus Pelobates; species Pelobates fuscus. Next base: position 237,170,988 of record NC_086321.1, on the reverse strand, counting down.
CCTCCAGTACCCCCTCCTTCACAGTATCCCACACCCTCCCTCACAGTATTACCCCCTTCCCTCACAGTATCTTCCCTCCCTCACAGTAAACCCCCCTCCCTCACACCATCACCCCCTCCCTCACAGTATTACTCCCTCACTAATAGTATCCTCTCCCTCATACCATCATACCCTCCCTCACAGTATTACCCCCTCCCTCACAGTATTACTACCTCCATCACAATATTACCCCCTCCCTCACAGTATTACCCCCTCCTTCACACTATTACCCCCTCCCTCACACTATCACCACCTCCCTCACAGGATCACCCCCTTTACACATCATCACCCCCCACACACTCACAATATCACCCCTTCACACACACACTGTTATGCCCCCCACACACTGCCACTCTCCACAATGTAGTCACCCTACTCTCACACACTGTCAGCCTCCCCACTTACACTGTCAGCCTCCCACATACACTGTCAGCCTCCCCTCATACTGTCACATCCCCACACGTTGTCACTTCCCCACACATTTTCACTCCACACTCACCCTGTCAAATTTATCCCTCTAATTCTGTTGCACTCACCATCTCTAACTCTGTCATACTCTCCCCCCCAACACTGTCACACCTTTTCCATCACAATTAATGCCTCTGATCCTGTCACATTCTGCCAAACTCACCCTGTCACATTAACCACCTTAATCACACAACTACAGCCACTGCAAGCTTCTGAACAATGAATGCAGAGACTAACTCTCTGTATCCAGTGCTGCAAACACGCCTTTCAATATAGCAAATACTGATTACACACACACAAAATACAACCCTATTATTTTATACTTTGGGTATTAATGGGGTCTGAAGTGTGTCTCGTTATTGTCGGCTAATCTAAAAAACTGTCACTAAATTAGTGGAATATTCCTTTCTGATAATGGATCATTACATACAAGATTGGAATGGTGGAAATTTTGCACCATTGGTCCTTAAGTGATTAAACAAAGAAAGTTGGTCATTTTAATAAACCATTATGCTGCAATGGTAACAAAGACTTTTACTGTATTAGTAAACTCAACAAATCACATGATGATAACCAAAGGTTGAATCCTGCCTGGAGAAAACCAGCATGAAGGAAACACTGACATGCATAAGTATTTATTAATGCACAGATTATGGCAGATTCCATACTCACAAAAATATTTTTATTGATGCAAGAACAGTATACTGTACTGTTAAAGGGACGCTCCAAAACATCATAACCAATACTGCATTCTGTAATAGCTAAGGTGCCAGGAGTGCCCTGGCTCCCCCTCCTAAAGTGAGTAGTCAACTAATTTTCATATTGGTTGACTTTTTAAATGGGTTCTGTCGGTCTGTCCCTTCTCTTCCAATCCAACCTAAGGACTGTAATCTACTGCACCGAGCTTCCATTAGCTTTCCTGAACTAAGCCCCCCCCCCCCTCCCAATATAAACAGTCAAATCATTTGCTGACAATTTGACTTCTTACCTGGGATCCACTGCCATTGCCTTCATAGAGTGCTGGTAGCATCTGTTAGCTCTCCTGAGCTAAACCCTGCCAGTGCATTGACTTAGAGCTTTGGCAAAACTACCACCGGTACAGCCTGTGCAAGAGCACTGGTGCCCACAGGCTTTGAGGGCCCATCTGGTAGCCCATGCACTTAGGGCTAACCCAGCAGGCAGGCTGATCTGATCAGGTGCTTGGTCAGTTGCTGCAGGCCTTAAGTAGAGCACCTGGGCCTTATTAATGTAGGCACCCCGTGTTCGGAGTAAGTGATTTTCTGTTACATCCTCCCAGCTTACTTACCACGCAGAGGCTGGGAGGGTGGAAGAGGCACAAAGATGGGAGGAAGGAGAGCCACTGAAGACAGCATCTCCAATTATCCTTAGCCAGTCCTAGAATCCATCCTCCTGCATCCAAAAGGTAAGAAAGCAGGGAGTGAATAAAAATATGGGGGGGTGGGGTGGGGGGGTGGGGGGTGGGGTGACTCGTGTTTCTGTCTGAGGCTTGTAAGGATTTTTGTGGTAATTTATTACTATTATTTTATTGTATCTGCCTTTACTTCTGTTACTTTGTTTATATTTATTTTTTCTTATATGTTTACATTCTGGTACTTTTTTGTACATAATACAATTTAAATATTTTTTTGAGATTGTTATGGTGTGCATTCTATATCCTATATACATTTGAATATTTAAAGCACTTGAGGGAGTGCTTATATGGTTTGCACCTGGCTGTTTTTATATTGTTTTGTCTCTCCATGTGCTGTTGATTTGAGAACACATATAAACACTAATACACAAATACATATAGACACTGATACATGCACATGCAAACACACACAAATACACTGATGCACAGAGACACAATTACTGACTAATATAGACATGCAGTCACAATGTTTATTCATCTGGATGTGTGTATTTGAGTGTGTCTGGCATTGTCTATCTGTGTATGTGCCTGAGAGCAGGCCCGGACTGGCCATTGGGCACACCGGCAAATGCCTGGTGGGCGCCGGTGGCCATGGGCTGTGGCAGGCAGGGGAGATCACAGGAGAGGAACCTGGAGGAGCTCTAACATGCAGCTTCGCCGGGTTCCTCTCGCGAGATTCGGAGCGTTGCCATGGCAACACTCCAGGTCTTGCGAGAGTGAACTTTAGCCCCACAGGCTAGAGTTCACTCACCATTAGCACCACCAGGGATGGCAGCAGCATGATCCCCCCTCCCAGGCTAAAGGTAAGAAGAGAAGGGGGATATAATGACACTCACACACACACACACACACACACTGCATCCCTGACACTCACAGCACCCTTACACTCACAGCACCCTTACACACACACACACAGTGCACCCCTGACACTCACAGCACCCTTACTCAAACACACACACTGCACCCCTGTCTTCACAGCACCCTCACTCACACACTGTCAGGATCGGGACAGGGATCCAACACGCAGAGTACAAAGAGTGGAAAGGTACGTATACCGGGCCTTAGAATGGCCGGACTAACGTACCGAGAGTAATAGAGAATAGTCAGAGACAAGCCGAGGTCGAGGGAACGGGAAGACAGATAAGCGAGAGACAAGCCGGGTCAAGGGAGAACAGAGAAGCAGGGAAGTACAACAAGCCGAGTCAAAACCAAATAGAGCAAACTAGAATACCAGAGCACTGAGTGACTAGACAAGCTAGAACCACGACAGGGCAATGAGCTGAAGAGAGAAGTAAGCTTAAATACCCTGGCTCTGGATGGTAATCACGCCTCTGACAAGTGCCGATTGGATATCGGACACTTGAGTGACAGGTCGCTCGTGATAGCGTCATGACGTCACGTATTGAGCGTCCTGCTAGAAAAGGATGTGGATTCCTCGCGGCCGGTGTTTAAGTGGCTGGATGGACCGCGAGGAACGGAGGAAACAGCTCGCCTGGACGGATAAACCACCAAGTCTCTACCTCCCTTAGAGGTAGAGACCTCAGGTACCCTGACAGTACCCCCCCTCTCAGATACGCCCACCGGGCGGAAGGAACCGGGGCGAGATGGGAAGCGGAGGTGAAATGCTCTGCGAAGGCGAGAAGCATGAACGTCCTCCTGAGGTACCCAACTCCTCTCCTCAGGACCATATCCCCTCCAGTTGACCAGATATTGCAATTTTCCCCTTGAAATTCTGGAATCAACGATGGAGCTTACCTCGTACTCCTCCCGACCCTCCACCTGAACAGGACGAGGCGAGGAGACTTTAGAGGAGAATTTGTTGCAAATAAGAGGTTTCAACAAGGAGACATGAAAAGAGTTAGGAATGCGTAAGGCAGGTGGCAGAGCAAGGCGATACGCAACCGGATTGATACGAGTGAGAACCCTGTAAGGGCCTATGTAGCGAGGAGCAAATTTCATAGATGGAACTTTTAGTCGAATATTCTTAGTACTTAGCCATACCCTATCCCCAGGAACAAAAACAGGAGCCGCTCTTCTATGCTTGTCAGCGTGTTTCTTGAACAACGAGGAACTATGTAACAGAATTTGCCGAGTCTGATCCCATAATTTCTTCAGGTTGGCGACATGATCATCAACCGACGGTATCCCCTGAGAAGAGGAAACCGAAGGAAAAATCGAGGGATGAAAGCCATAGTTCATGAAGAAAGGGCTAGAGCGAGTTGAATCGCAAACAAGGTTATTGTGTGCGAACTCCGCCCAAGGAATCAGACCGACCCAATCGTCCTGGTGTTCGGAAACAAAGCAACGCAGATACTGTTCGATCTTTTGATTGGTACGTTCAGCAGCTCCGTTAGACTGAGGGTGATAGGCCGAGGAGAAGTTCAATTTGATGCCCATTTGAGAACAAAAGGATCTCCAGAAACGTGAGACAAATTGAGAGCCTCTATCAGAAACAATCTCCGAAGGAATCCCATGTAGGCGAAAAACCTCTCTTGCAAAAATCTCCGCCAATTCAGGAGAAGTCGGAAGTTTAGGTAATGGCACGAAATGGGCCATCTTAGTAAATCTATCCACTACCGTGAGAATAACAGTCTGTCTCTTGGAAGCAGGCAAATCAACGATAAAGTCTATGGACAAACAGGACCAAGGTTTCTCAGGAATGTCCAAGGGGTGTAACAGGCCACATGGAGATGCATGAGGTAGTTTAGTCTTGGCACAAGTTTCACAAGCTGCGACGAACTCCTCAATATCTTTTCGAAGTGAAGGCCACCAGAAATCCTTGGATATCAAAGAGTATGTCTTGCGAATACCAGGATGACCAGCTATTTTACTTTCGTGAAAACACTGTAAGAGCTCCAGTTGAAGTTCAGGAGGAACAAAGTTTCTTCCCTCAGGAGTGTTTCCGGGAGCTAGATGTTGTGACTTCAAGATCTGGTCAAGTAGCGGAGAATGAATTTTGAGACTGGTATTAGCAATAATATTGCATTTGGGTACAATGGAGGACATAAGTGGTTCAACTGAAGCAGAGGGCTCATATTGGCGAGATAGCGCATCGGCTTTAGAATTCTTTGACCCAGGTCTGTAAGTCAGAACGTAATTGAAATGGGTAAGAAACAACGACCAACGAGCCTGCCTGGAGGACAACCGCTTAGCCTCTCCGATATAAGACAAATTTTTGTGGTCAGTTAGAATGGTAACAGGATGTAATGTACCTTCCAATAAATGTCTCCACTCTTTCAAAGCCTTGATAACCGCTAGTAATTCTCTGTCACCAATGTCATATCTGCTTTCAGTACCGGTCAATTTTTTAGAGAAAAATCCACATGGATGTAATGGTTTATCAACCCCCAACCTTTGAGATAGGACAGCACCTAAACCAGTCTCTGATGCGTCTACCTCAAGTAGAAAAGGCAGAGAAGTGTCGGGGTGAACTAAAATTGGAGCGGAAGCGAAAAGCTCCTTGAGAGTTTTGAACGCAAGGAGAGCTTCAGTAGTCCAATTCTTAGTATCAGCCCCCTGTTTGGTCATATTAGTGATAGGTGCGATAATGGAAGAATAGCCCTTAATAAAGCGCCTGTAATAATTAGAAAAACCAATAAATCTCTGTATGGCTTTAAGACCTTTAGGTAAAGGCCACTCTAGAATGGATTGGAGCTTATCCGGATCCATCTTAAATCCCTCCCCAGAGATCACATAGCCGAGAAAGGTTACCTGGGTTTGATCAAAGCTACATTTCTCCAACTTGCAGTACAAGCCATGCTGGAGAAGCTTGTGCAAAACCCTCCTGACTTGCTTGTGATGAGTCTCAATCTCACTAGAATGAATGAGTATATCATCTAGGTATACAATGACGCAATCTTGCTGAAATTCCCTAAGAACCTCATTTATCAGATCCTGGAATACAGCTGGCGCATTGCATAACCCAAAAGGCATAACAGTATATTCATAGTGACCATATCGAGTATTGAATGCCGTCATCCACTCATGTCCCTGCTGGATTCTCACCAAGTTATATGCCCCTCTGAGGTCTAACTTGGTGAAAATTGTAGAGCCCTTCAAACGATCGAAGAGTTCGGTGATCAAGGGAATCGGGTAGGCATTTTTAATGGTTATCTTATTCAAGCCTCGATAATCAATACAAGGTCTCAAAGAACCATCTTTCTTTTTAACAAAAAAAAATCCAGCCCCGGCAGGGGAGGAGGACCTCCTGATGAATCCCTTGTCTAAATTCTCGTGAATATACTCCTCTAGAACTGAGTTCTCTTTAGTAGATAATGGGTATACATGACCTCTGGGAGGCATGGTACCAGGGAGTAGGTTAATTTTGCAATCAAAGGACCTGTGTGGGGGTAAGGTATCGGCTCTCTTTTTGTCAAATACTGCCTTTAAATCTAGATACTGAGGCGGAATTTGTGTCTCTGTAGGATTGTCAGAGGTAGTCGATGTATTAGTTAATCCGAGAGGTAAGACCTTCCGCAAGCATTTCTCTTGACAATTCTCTCCCCACGAAACTATCTCCCCTGACTCCCAATTAATAATAGGGTTGTGTCTCCTCAACCAGGAGTACCCCAGGACTATGGGAATAGACGGAGAAGAAATGAGCATTAAGGATATATCCTCTTTATGTAGGATGCCAACAGTTAAGTTAATCGGTATGGTCTCATGGAAAATAACAGGCTCAAGTAACGGTCTACCATCGATGGCCTCAACAGCCAGTGGTGTCTCTTTTAACTGGGATGGGATGGCATGCTTGGCAACAAAACCCTGATCTATAAAGCTCTCAGCAGCTCCAGAATCGATTAGTGCCATAGTCTTTACTACTCCCTTCTCCCACCTCAAAGAAACGGGTAACAGAAGCCTGAACTCTTTGTAATTGTGAATAGAGGACAAAGTAGAAACACCCAAGGCCTGTCCTCTAGAGAAACTTAGGTGCGAGCGTTTCCCGAACGATTGGGACAATTTAGGCGTAAATGTCCTCTGACTCCACAATACATACATAAACCCTCCCTTCTTCTGTACTGTCTCTCTCTCTCTGTGAGATGAGTACTGCCTATCTGCATAGGTTCAGAAATACGTAAGTCCTCGAACTCAGAATTTTGAAAGGTAGGCGCTAGTTTAAAGGAGGGTCTACGGGTCCTATCTCGAGTGTTCTGCCTCTCTCTTATGCGTTCATCAATACGAGATATAAAAGAAATTAAATCCTCCAAATTCTCAGGGAGTTCTCTAGTAGCGACCTCGTCAAGAATTACATCTGATAACCCATTCAGAAACACATCTATATAAGCCTGTTCGTTCCACTTAACTTCTGCCGCCAAGGACCTGAACTCTAGTGCATAGTCCACAAGTGTTCGATTGTCCTGTCTAAGGCGCAACAGTAATCTAGCTGCATTGACCTTTCTACCAGGAGGGTCAAAAGTTCTTCTAAACGCAGCTACAAAGGCATTATAATTATAGACTAGTGGATTATCATTCTCCCATAAAGGATTGGCCCATCTCAGAGCTTTCTCAATGAGTAAAGTAATAACAAATCCAACCTTCGCTCTATCTGTAGGATAAGAGCGGGGTTGTAATTCGAAATGAATGCTAATCTGGTTCAAAAAACCACGGCACTTCTCCGGTGACCCGCCATAACGTACTGGTGGGGTAATACGGGAAGAAGCACCTACAGTGGCTACCTCTAGACCTGAGACTGCAGGAGAAATAGAAGGAGTACGTGTCTCCTCAGGTGGGTTACTAGCACGAGACAAAAGTGCCTGTAGTGCTAGAGCCATCTGATCCATCCTATGCTCCATGGCGTCAAACCTGGGATCAGAAGAACCAAGCTGACTGTTTGTACCTGCAGGATCCATTGGCCCTGTCGTAATGTCAGGATCGGGACAGGGATCCAACACGCAGAGTACAAAGAGTGGAAAGGTACGTATACCGGGCCTTAGAATGGCCGGACTAACGTACCGAGAGTAATAGAGAATAGTCAGAGACAAGCCGAGGTCGAGGGAACGGGAAGACAGATAAGCGAGAGACAAGCCGGGTCAAGGGAGAACAGAGAAGCAGGGAAGTACAACAAGCCGAGTCAAAACCAAATAGAGCAAACTAGAATACCAGAGCACTGAGTGACTAGACAAGCTAGAACCACGACAGGGCAATGAGCTGAAGAGAGAAGTAAGCTTAAATACCCTGGCTCTGGATGGTAATCACGCCTCTGACAAGTGCCGATTGGATATCGGACACTTGAGTGACAGGTCGCTCGTGATAGCGTCATGACGTCACGTATTGAGCGTCCTGCTAGAAAAGGATGTGGATTCCTCGCGGCCGGTGTTTAAGTGGCTGGATGGACCGCGAGGAAGGGAGGAAACAGCTCGCCTGGACGGATAAACCACCAAGTCTCTACCTCCCTTAGAGGTAGAGACCTCAGGTACCCTGACACACACACACACTGCACCCCTGACACTTACCGCACCCTCACTCACACACAGACACACTGCACCCCTGACCTCACAGCACCCTCACTTACACACACACACTGCACATCTGACCTCACAGCACCCTCACACACACACACACACTGCACCCCTGACACTCACAGCACCCTCACTCACACACACACACACACACACACATACACTGCACCCCTGACAATAACAGCACCCTCACACACACAAACACACACACACACACACACACACACTGCACCCCTGACACTCACAGCACCCTCACACACACTGCACCCCTGACACTCACAGCACCCTCATTCACACAAACACACTGCACCTCTGACACTCACAGCACCCTCACTCACACACACTGCACCTCTGACACTCACAGCACCCTCACACACACACACTGCACCTCTGACACTCACAGCACCCTCACACACACACACCGCACCCTCACACACAGCTTCCTCACACGCACATTGCACCCTCACGCAAACACAGTACCCATCACTCACACACAGCACATACACACACTGCACCCCTCACACACACACTGCACCCCTCACACACACACTGCACCCCTCTTGCACACACACATACACACGCACACACACACACATCACCCTCACACACACACACACTACAAAATACTCTTTCCTGGCATTTTTGTCTCCTGGTATCCCATCTATGGAGACACCAGAGACAAATTTCAAGCAAACACAGTGCAAGCATGTAAAATTGCTTGCGCTGTGCAGAACAAATACAGGGCCTTTTCTCATGCTAGAGCTCTTCAGCAGAGCTCTGCGCATGGTCTGCCCTGCATTGAACCAACAGGCTCACTTTGTGATGCAGCGTGCTTGTCATTGGTGATGACAAAACACACCCTATCTGGCCCCTCGCCCTTTTTAGTGGGCCGCTGTAATTAAAAAAAAAATTTCTTCCCAGTCCGGCCCTACCTGAGAGTGTCTGAGATTGAGTATTTTGTGTGTATGTGCGATGTTTTGTGTATATGGGGGGCTGCCTGTGGCCTTTGTGCCGTTTGTTTAAGGCCAGGCAATGTATTATGACTTTGTGTGTATGATGATTGTCTTCAGGGATGACTGTGACAGGGTGAGTAAAGGTGTAACTGTGGCAGGGTGAGTATGACAGGGTAAGGGACTGAATGAGACAGTGTTAAGGGAGGTTAGTGTGACAGAATGAGGAAGGGCAAGTGTGAAATGGGCCGACAGCGTGGAAGGGAAGGACAGAGTGTGGAAGGGAGTGACAGAGTGTGAAAGGGTCACAGAAGCAAAAGGACACAGGCAACACTCCAGGATCAAGAAGGTAAGTTTATTTCTGAAAACACCACCTCATAAAGTGCAAAGTGCAACGTTTCAGCTCAACAGATTAAGCAGCCTGCTTTTTTGGGAGCAGCATTGTTGTAATTGTTTTTATTGAATATTGGTCTTTATTGGTCTATTGAGGAAGTCCCATAAGAGGACGAAATGCGTAAGACCAAATTTTCTTTTTATTGCAATTTTAAACTTACTACCAATAAACCTCTTTTCTACTCATCTACCTGTCGGAATCCTGCATGGTTCCTGATATTGGGTGATACCTGATTCTAAGAGGGAGATATTAGCCCCTCAAATACCAGGAGAGGCACCATTAGATCACATTTAACTCCAAAATCCTGTGAGTGCTATCTTTAGCAGGGATTATTACATTTCTATCAATTGTATTATGCTATGTTCTTTTTTTAATTACATTTTAGGTTTAGCAGCTGCATCCCACGTGTATTCTATATTTTGGCATGTATGTATGTCATATATATGTATGTCAGTATGTATATATGTCAGTATAAGTATGTATGTCGGTATGTATGTATGTCAGTATGTATGTGTGCATGTATGTCAGTATGTATGTGTGTGTATGTCAGTAGGTATGTATGTTAGTATGTATGCATGTCTGTATGTATCTCAGAATGTATATCAGTATTTATGTATATATGTATGTATGTCAGTATGTATGTATGTGTGTATGTATGTATGTGTGTATGTATTTCACTGTCAGTATGTCAGTATGTATGTCAGTATGTATGTGTGTAAGTCAGTATGTTTGTATATGTATGTATGTGTGTGTATGTATGTCAGTATGTCAGTATGTATGTGTGTATATATGTATGTCAGCATGCATTTATGTATGTGTATGTCAGTATGTATGTATGTGTTTGTATGTATGTATGTATGTGTATGTATATCAGTTTGTATGTCAGTATGTATGTATGTGTGTATGTATGTCAGTATGTATGTCAGTATGTATGTGTGTATGTCAGTTTGTATGTATGTATGTATGTATGTATGTCAGCATGTACGTATGTTAGTATGTATGCATGTGTGTGTCTGTATGTATGTTAGTATTTGTCTGTATATGTGTGAATGTCTGTTTCAGTATGTGTGTATGTTTGTTTCAGGATGTGTGTCTGTTGATATGTTTGTGTGGGTCAGTATGTGTGTATCTTTGTGTGTGTGTGTATGTGTGTGTGTGTGTCTGTGTCCTTTTGTATCAGTGCAGGAGTCTTTGTGTGTATTCTGTGTCAATGTTTGAGGATCTGTGTATGTGTGTGTCTGTGTGGGTATATATTTGTGTGTGTATCTGTGTGTCAGTGTGTGTATTTGTATGTGTGTCAGTGTATGTGTCTGAGTATTAGTGTTTACATTCAAACATGCTTACATTCAAACACAAATTGTGTGTGTGTGTGTGTGTATATATATATATATATATATATATACACAATGTAACGGCACCCCCAGGCATAAAAGGGGTTAAGCAATGTTTGGGAGATATTCCCCTTCCAGAGACACAGGCAGCTACTGCAGAACACCAAACTACCGAACTGGATACAAGGGAATGCTCCAAACTCCCGAACTGGATCATGAATAGCTGCTAGCAGACGAACAGGAAAAGCACCCAAGCGGCTTACACTCCTAGCAATCAGTCTCTAACAGCATACAGTAAATCCCCCCAAGAACGAGACAGAGCTCCGTGTTGAGGATCAAGCAGTGATCAGACAGAGCTGTGGGTTTATTCTTACACATTAGTACCACTCACAGGGTTTTGGAAAACAACCAATAAACACGTACAATACACTAAGACACTCCCACACAAAATCCTCCCCTCTGCCTGTGATACAATTACCTTACACAATGGGTTACTGTAATTATCACAGGCAGAGAAATACAGTTTTTCCACATTATTCATAACGTTATTCAAAACGTATACATCACATTCACATAAAACTTACATTTTCAGAATCAGCATACTCCAAATACAAACATATGTCAACATCATCCAAATTGGTCCAGTTGTTCAAAAGATAGATTGAAGTCCTTTGTGACCAAATGAAGCATGGCCAGTTCCAGAGAGTCTGACCCAGTTCCAGAGCGTCTGCTATCCTGGAGATAATTGGGAAGTAATCCAATTATCTCTAAGGACAGAGGCAAAACTCCATTGAACACATGGTAGCAAAAGACAATAAAATACATAAAAATATATAACTGTGCAGCTATTGCATAAAACAGGTACATTCAACATATCCCCAGATAGCTTAGATCTGAGCGCACATTATTGCTGAATGGCGCTCAGATCACATACATACAGTTCAATTGCCATGGAGCCAAAGTCTTTCACATAGTGTTTTGGCATAGCTATCTGGGGTATCACTGTTCAAATAGGGCAAGTACTGAATGACCCGGCTTTCGTGTCTTTGCAGGGGAAAATCAAGCGTTTCAACATGGGGCCATAGTCTAAAGGCAGCAGACGGGCAACCAGGCTCCTCCAATGCACAGTGGCGAGATTGGTCTCGTCACACACACACACACACTATTCACACAGTGCATCCTCTACACACACATTGCATTCCTTACACATGCACTAACACACACTGCAGCCAATATGCAAACACACACTACATCCACAAAACACACACCCTATTTATTTGTGTACTGGATCAGAAATTCATTCCCTTCTCCTTCATAGTCACTAGTATTTTATATTACTCATAGATGTGAAATGACAACCTAAAATTTATAGCAATTATATTGTTGTTGTTTTTTTAATTTACTGTGCAATTAGCTGTTTATGTTTTGGATTCATGAGATCAATGTCATACATTGGAATTAGTCATGCTTGTTACATTGTGACTGTCTGCTAATTATGACACAGTAAGCTCATACACATTGTAATTGCCACATACAAGCCTTGCTGAATGCAAGATTAATGTGTGATAAGCTAGTTATTATATGGATAGCCCAAGCTAATGAAAGAAAACTTTCCAGTTCTTATGTTATTCAGTGTAACACATAAAGTAACATGTGTGAATTTACCCCAAGCATAAAAATGAAAATATTGTTTTCTGAATATCGGTGGTGATAAATAAATGTAAGTGTATCGATCATCCAGACCCTCACTAAATCTGGGAGGAGCCAAAAAGAAGGAGCAGGAGACAGTCATGAAGCACCATACATTTATATTAAAAGACATTTGGGGTTAATCATTACAGTGAGAATTTAAAGTGAATTTAATGTGAATTTCAATTTTAAATTTAAGGCCAAAATAGCTGAATTGGAAAAATTCTTTAAGCCAGGTATGCTTCTAGTTTGGTTGCTTTGGCCTAAAATGTGAAATTTACTTTTAGTTCACTTTGAATTTTCTCTTTAGTAAATAACCCCAAATATTTTACTCATTGATTCTCTTATAGGTTCATAGCACATTTTCATATCCTTCTCTTTGCTAGGCATGCTGTTGAGTATGGGAAGGTACTCCCTGTAATGGATCCCCTATACTCTGGCAGAGTATTTCCGTTAGTAGTCTCCTGAATCCCAAGTGCTGCAGTGACTATAACTCCTGTTTCCAGCAGAGTAGTGAATAGAGCTCACAAATCCCCCAAACATGAGCCTAGACTTCATGAAGGGGTAAAACAAATGTTTAATGGGAGCCACACACGGTCTTTTATGTAACTCTCCATGCAAGGGGTTTCCTTAAACATATTCCAGGGGCATTCCCCTATGGAACTGAGAGGGAACTAATAACAAACAAACATTCCACATACTCCCCTGTGCCTGAGAGATAATTACCTGAGCACATAAACATATACTTACATTATCTCTCAGGTACAAAAACATACAATTTAACAAACCCCCAAAACACATGAAATCCCCACAAAGTCACATCCTAATAGCTCCAATCTGGGTGAGCAACATATCTAAAAATAACCCAGATAGGTTCAGGGGTTCAGGATTTTCATGGAAGTCAATTATTTGACCGACTGTGCACATGGTCCTATGCCCAAAATAGTTCCAGGAAATCAGGGCTAACACAGCCTTTTTTAGGAGCACAAAAGTATGTAAAACACTGAACGGAATCCTTAAGTTACTTGTGTAGCCTGTTCCCCTTGTTTGTGGGAATGATGATGGAAGTCCAGTGGTGTTCGGGAGTTTCTGTGTCCAATTTTAGTTCCATGAGATTTATGCCCAAACATCGCTGCTTGCGTTCGCGGGAACAAGATGGCCACCATCTCGTGGGCGTTCGTACGAAATGTGGCTACCTTGACGAACACTTAGAACACTGCGGTGGAAATTGCTACAAAGTATTAACTGGGCTTAACAAGCACCCGGGTGGTCTCTGGTTCGTGTGGCTGTTCGGTTCCCATACAATTGCACAAACAAGCCTTTTTTCAGTGTATTTGGCATGGTCCATAATCCTGGAGCAGGAGGCTGGCTAGCAGGCTCATCCAGGAACCCGTGACGAGGTTCGGTTCGTCACACTCCCTATTGAATGTTTGTGTAAAGGCTGTCAGTATGGGTTATATTGCAAGGGGCATTATATATATATTTATTGTGTAGTCCTGGCCCATTCCAAAAACTGCTACCTGCCTTTAACATTTTACATATTTTAATTGTTGCTAGCTTTTGGTCTCATTCCATATTATCTCTTGTAGACTGTGAGTACATTAGTCATCTTGCTCTGGACTGTAAAAAATAATGCAAGATGCACACAATTATTCTTTACGTTTGTTTCTTGTTGTCTAATTTTATATAATGCACTTTAATTCCTGTTTGTACAATGTAGCTATTGTTCAGTGCTACAGAAAATGAAAGTATTGCAATTAATACTAGTTGACCTAGTATACCTAGGTAACATATCAAGGTGTAACTAGCTAGACTGTGAGTTTGTTGCATTTGGTGACTGCAACTAGTTTGCTTTCTTTAAGGCAAACAGCTAATTCAAGATAGTTGAAAAATCAGTGCAACTCAGCCTTTAGTGGATAGACCCTGCTGTAAAATAAGATCCATGAGTATTTGTTTTTAACAATTTATACATTATTTATTTGTATCCATCTTATATTTAAAGGGCACTCTAAGCACTAAAACACTACATCTTAATGTAGTGGTTTTAATGAATGAACTATGTCCTTGCAATCGGACAATTGTAAGCATTGTCATTACTGAGAAATGGCAATGTTTAAATTTGTCAGGCATAGTGCCTATAATAGCTGTCAATCAATCAATCAATCAATCTTCCTCATGAAGACTTTCAAATATTTAAAGTCTTCATGTTTAACCCCTTAAGGACACTTGACATGTCTGACGTGTCATGATTCCTTTTTATTCCAGAAGTTTGGTCCTTAAGGGGTTAAAGTCATCATGCACAGCATGCACAATGTAAAAGTTTCTTACAGAGGAGCACTGGTTTCATTTCTTTTCTATGAAAAGCATCAGATTGACTGAGCATAGCAATTACCACACATGCACAGTAAGTCCTCAGTGCTTCTCTATGTCACAACTGGAAATGACTGCAGCGCACACTGTGTTTTAAAAATATTTTATAGATTAGTATCAAACACAGACAGGCCCGGACTGGCCATCGGGCAAACCGGGCAAATGCCCGGTGGGCCGCGATGGCCACGGGCCGAGGAGATCCAGCCGGTCTATGCAGGGCCGGCGCTATCCGAGCGCCAGCCCCGCTGTGTTGCATGAAGGGCCGGTGGGGAGATAGAAGATCTCCCTCACCGGCCCACATGCTCTCAAATGCGGCCGCCGGCTGGGAGAGAGAGGGAGGGAGCCAGCTTGCCTGGAGAGGCGGACCCGGCGGAGCTCTAACTTGCAGCACCGCCGGGTTTCTCTCGCGAGATCTGGGCCGTTGCCATGGCAACCGGCCCGGTCTCGCGAGAGTGAACTCTAGCCCGAAGGCTAGAGTTCACTTACCACGAGGACCACCAGGGAAGGATGTCATCGCCCCCCTTCCAGGCTACAGGTAAGAAGGGAAGGGGGGAGGGGATATTTATTTTTATAATTTAAAAAAAAAAAAACTCAATATTGGCATTTACCTGCCTCCCCCCAATACACAATCCTTGCAAACACACACATCACCCTCACCCAGCACCCTAACACTCACACTCACACAGCACCCTAACATTCACCCATCACCCTAACATACTCACCCATCACTCTAACACTCACACAGCACCCTAACATTCACCCATCACCCTAACATACTCACCCATCACCCTAACATACTCACCCATCACCCTAACATACTCACACAACACCCTAACACTCACACAGCACCCTAACATTCACCCATCACCCTAACATACTCACACAGCACCCTAACATACTCACACAGCACCCTAACATTCACCCATCACCCTAACATACTCACCCAGCACCCTAACATTCGCCCATCACCCTAACATACTCACCCAGCACCTTAACATTCACCCATCACCCTAACATACTCACCCAGCACCCTAACATTCACCCATCACCCTAACATACTCACACAACACCCTAACATTCACCCATCACCCTAACATACTCACCCAGCACCCTAACATTCGCCCATCACCCTAACATACTCACCCATCACCCTAACATACTCACCCATCACCCTAACATACTCACCCAGCACCCTAACATTCACCCATCACCCTAACATACTCACCCAGCACCCTAACATTCACCCATCACCCTAACATACTCACCCAGCACCCTATCACTCACCCAGCACCCTAACACTCACCCAGCACGCTAACATACTCACCCAGCACCCTAACACTCACCCAGCACCCTAACATACTCACCCAGCACCCTAACATACTCACCCAGCACCCTAACGTACTCCCCCAGCACCCTAACGTACTTCCCCAGCACCCTAACGTACTCCCCCAGCACCCTAACGTACTCACCCAGCACCCTAACGTACTCACCCAGCACCCTAACGTACTCACCCAACACCCTAACATACTCACCCAGCACCCTAACGCTCACCCAGCACCCTAGCTCAAACAGAACCCTAGCTCAAACAGCACCCTCACTCACATAGCACCCTGACACACACAGAACCGTCAAACAGCACCCTAACACATAGCACCCACACACAGCGCCCACACACACAGCGCCCTCACACACACACATACTGCACCCTCCCACACACACACAGCACCTTCCCACACACACTATGCTCCTCACAAATGCACACTACACCCCTCACACAGCAGCCTCCACACACGCTGCACCACTCACACACACACTCACTAGATCTCCTATACGCACTCCTTCACACACACTAGATCCCCTACACACAGACGCTGCACCACCTACACACACACTACATTTCTGACATACACACTCTGGATACCCTATGCACACACTAGATTCCAGTTAAGCAAACACATAGTGTCTCCATAAATGGGATACCGTGAGTATCCCAATTATGGAAACCCCTGAGACAAGTTTCAAGCAAACACAACGCAAGCATGTTATTAAATTTGCTTTCGCTGTGCAGAACAAATACAGGGCCCTTTTCTCATGCCCTGGAAGAGCATTGAACCAACATGCTCACTTTGAGATGGGGCGTATACAAAACACACCCTATCTGGCCCCGCCCCCTTTTCAGTGGGCCGCTGTGAATAAAAAATGCCCGGGCCGAATTTTTTCCCCAGTCCGGCCCTGAACACAGATGTGTGTATTGTTGAACTTGATGTGCTTGAGTTTTTTCACAACCTTAATGACCATAAATATGTCAATGTGAGATAGTGTCTGTTAGTTAAAATGCTTTCTTGAAGCACTGATGTTTGAGAAATTGAAGATAATCATTATAGCTATGCAACGTACCTCTTTTTTTTACATACATAGCAATACGCAGTTAGCACCACAACTTCTATGATTAGGAATAAAGCTGCGGAGATTAAACCAATTTTCCATGGTTCAAATCCCATTTTTTCGCATGTCGACGTGAAATCTGTGAATAAACAGATAAACGAGATTAGATCTCACAATCATCTCAACATTCAGTACAGCATTCTTTGTCAATGTGAAATAACTAGCATGCACAATCCAATTTCTTACTTTATTAATCTGAGGAATAATTTCCAGCTCTGTTCTAACAGGCAGTGCTTTTTTGGCAGCTCAATGATGAGATTTTTCGGCTCTTTGTTTCTGTCTTTGTCATACTTTTGCAGATAAAGAGAGTCTTTTGTGTTCTAGTGCAGGGAAGCAAGGGGATCTTTATTTTTCTTCCATGTGACTCATGGAATAAGAGACAATTTTTTTTTTTTTTTTTTTTTTAGCATAGTCAGCAATGAAGCAAAGGAACATAGACCGGTTGCTTCGTAGCATTACAGGTCCAGTAACAGAGATTGAATATCACTTCTGTTAACAGTTCCACATCCTGAGCTCATTATAGTCATACTGTTAACCTTTTGCTATGACTTGACTTCTATAACTATTTCATTTAAGAGGGGATGGTATATAGAGAAACTTGAATTTATAAAGCTGATTTACATGATAAGCACACTATGAGCTACGGGATACTGCTCTCTCTTGGTGCTCCTCCTACCTCTCCCAGCGCTCTTTCAGTGTTTCTTTCTCTGGTTCTGCCTCTTCTCCCCAACCCCTCTCTGTCGGCGTCCCTCAAGGTTCTGTCCTCGGCCCCCTATTGTTCTCTATCTATACTGCCTCCCTTGGTAAACTCATCAGCTCCTTTGGTTTCCAATATCATTTATATGCAGATGACACGCAAATCTACCTGTCCTCCCCTGATCTCTCTCTGCCCATCTTGACTCGTGTCTCTGACTGCCTCTCTGCTATTTCCAACTGGATGGCTGCTCACTTCCTTAAACTCAACCTGTCCAAAACAGAACTTCTAGTTCTTCCTCCCTCAAGTGCTGCTACTCCTGTTGTCTCCATCCAAGTCAACGGCGCTACTATCACCTCTACCTCGCAGGCTCGCTGCCTAAGGGTTCTCTTTTACTCCCCATGTCCAATCGATAGTCAAATCCTGTCGCTTCCAACTCAAGAACATAGCGCGCATACGCCCATATCTAACGCCAGACGCGGCTAATATACTGGTTCATGCTGTTGTTATCTCTCGCCTCGACTACTGCAATCACCTTCTCACCGGTCTTACATGTTCCCAGCTTGCACCGCTGCAATCTATAATGAATGCGGCTGCGAGGCTCATTTTCCTGTCCGGTCGCACCTCCCACGCCTCCATGCTCTGTCAGTCCCTGCATTGGCTTCCAGTTAGATATAGGGCCCAATTCAAAATTCTGGCGCTTGCTTACAAATCCCTACATAATGCTGCTCCAACATACCTATCCTCCCTCATACACAAGTATGTCCCATCGAGACCCCTGCACTCATCCCAAGACTATCCTCTGCCCGGATCCCCACCTCTGACGCTCGCCTTCAAGACTTCTCTAGGGCTGCACCTATTCTGTGGAACTCCCTTCCCTCCTCAATCAGACTTTCACCCAGCCTCCGTTCCTTCAAAAAATCTTTGAAAACTCACTTCTTCATTAAAGCGTATCAATTAAACTGTCAGCAGGCTTCTCATCCCCCACCCCATGACTCCTTCCCTGCAACTGTCAAAAATGACCTACCAAGCACTCAATAAACCCTTCTCTAACAAACTATTTAATCCACCTACTTTAACCCTTTGTGTCACTATACCCCACTCCCTCTAGCATGTAAGCTCATTGAGCAGGGCCCTCAACCCCCTCTGTTCCTGTACGTCCAGTGGTCTGATTTCAATTCTGTGTCTGTTAGTCCACCCCATTGTACAGCGCTACGGAATTTGTTGGCGCTATATAAATAATAAAATAATAATAATAATAATAATAATAATGAGCCTCAGACTCTGTAAGCTTGTTCCAGCAGGGTTCCCTGTAAATAACCCCTTACTTCTGCTAGCAGTCATAATAGCTTGTCTCTCTGTTATATTCACCTATTAAAAAAGCACTGCATGACTTGGGAGTTTTATGACAATAACAATAATTCCAACAATAACTAGCATGACCTTCTTATACCAGTGAAATGTTGGTTGTATTTGCTTTTCTAAAACATTTTTACTCATCAGTGTTTTCTCATACATAACATAGGCAGAACAATGTATGAGTGTATGCGTAACTTCAGCACTGATGTACATTTAAATTTTACAAATGCCTCAAGAAAGGAAATGGCAGGATTGACTTTTAAACTCTATGCACTTATATTGCCAGATACTTGCTCATGTGATGCAAACTTTCAGTAACATAATGAATGAACAAGAGGGGATGACATGACTCCTGACTGTCAACGTGCTAATGTTTTATGCAAGTTTATGTAATCAGGTCTATTTTATGAACTGTAGTATTCCTTTCCTCTCTTTAATTAATGTATTCGTGGCAGCACAAGAGCATTGCTGCTTAGTGTGTAGTGCACTGGTTAAAATGCTACAAATATTAGAGGGAGAGGTCAAGTGCACACTGTCATGCATTAGTGGGGTGGAACAAGATGAGGCAAGTGGAAATATAAAAATAATACAACTTCAAACCTGGCAAACTGTTTAGAAATTGTTCACAATGTATAGATATTTCCTTGTTAATTGATTGATAGTCCTTTATAGTTGTAGGCTTGCAGGGTTCTTTAAATCCAAATGTCCCAGTTCATATTTGGAAATATAATCTTTGACGTTTTGGAGTTATGTGAACGCCACAATCCATACACTGATGACAGTATGAATGTCCAAATTATAGAATTCGTTATCCAAATAGCATTCACTATAAGACTGACTGAGCTTCATAGGAGTTGTGATTCTACAGCAGTTGGGGAATTAATGGTTATATTATTCTAAAGGTTACGGAAGACATTCGACTATGCCCACACAAGCTTAAGGTTTGGGGGGAGGTAAGTCATTATACTATATACACTGCAATATGCACAAATTAGCAAGGACAGTTAAACTGGGGGACTGTGCATCCTGTATAAAAGAAATATAATACATTTTAAATTATCATTAAAGGGTACTGGGTATTACGTTGCTTTTTACTAGTGGGAGACTTTGACTCCTTCCTCATGTACTATGGGTAAGTTAGACTTTGATATCTTTGATAGCACACACCAATGATTGTGGGTAAGTGGGAATCTGGCAGTACCTTTCATCATTAGAGAATAAGATCCCAATCTTTTTTATTGTATTATTTAAGCCACATATACCATCAATAGGTGGGAGAAGAGGCATAACGATTCTTACTCACTATCCTCTTTATAAGGCCCATCCCTCCAATGGACACTCTAAGCAACATTGTCACTAAATCTCATTGAATGATTGTGTTGCTTACTGCTTGGCCAATGTGGGTATAGATTAACACATTCATTCACATTTGAGCATTAATGATACACTGGGGACTCTGGGGGCATTTTGACCCAAACCAAGTGGATGATGCCTACATACTCTTTGCACAATTGCTACTAGTATGAACTGTGGTACACTTATGTATCTCAGCAGGAAATGTTGTGTTATCTGGATTTCCATCTTCTAACATTGCAAAGCTGTGTCTCAGTTTTAGTTTAATCACAACAGCTGCAATGGTCAAATCAACTGTAATTTTAGTCATCAATGTAATAACTTTAATTTAAAAATGAAATCAAATTATACATGGGAGAAGTTGTTATTAAAATATATATATATATATGTACCTGCTTATTATACATTTGCAAAAGGAACCTTATAACGATTTAATCTCATTTATTTGTTTACAGAAACTGAAGTACCATAGCCTTCAACATTAAACCATTTTCTAGCAGTTTAACACTTAGCCTGGGAGATATGGGTAAGGCAGGTATTACACACTTCCTTAGCAATACCAATTCATACCAGCATTGAGCAAATGTGACAGATTGAAAGTGGTCAGCACTCTAAGCCTACAACCATCACGCATTTCTGCTCAGGCTAATGATTCTCATTTAGCTGGATCCGCATATAGGGGATGGACTGCTGTTTAGAACTGGACTCCAGGGCACTATAACCACTACAATGAGAAAAGCATTTAAAGTGCTAAAGTGTCCCCTTAAATAGTGATGCACTCAAAGTACAAAATTCCTCTTAATGTGCTTGGTGTCAGTAGCTAACAGTTAAGAAAGCTAATCTTTAACCCCTTAAGGACACATGACGTGTCTGACACGTCATGATTCCCTTTTATTCCAGAAGTTTGGTCCTTAATGGGTTAAAAGATGGTAAGTACTCCTAGGTCATCTAGTAGAACTTTACTTTTATCTTTTATAAGCCAAAAAGTCAATGTCAATGTTTTCAGTTTAAAATGGTAAACTACATCGGATGTTATACATATATCCAGATCATTTTTTTTTCCTATTACCTTTGTATATACCTTTGTATATATCGTCAGACTCAATTTGGTCAACGATTAGATCTATTTCTGTTTCATCGTAAAGTGTGGATTTTGATTCATTACTGACAGAAATTGTTGGTATTAATGATGGCACATCCTGTATAATCTTCTCATCTTCTGGTGATGTGTTTTTTTGATTATAGTTCAAAAATATATCATCCTCAATAATAATTTCATTTATGTTATTAGTTTCTTCATGTTCATGAACATCTGAAAAATCTGAATCAGCACTCTGAATCTGTGGTAGTTGTGAAGTCCCAGTTCTTTGTGGCACAGGTGACACATCGCTGATGGGTAAATCTGTGCTATTTTCTGAAAGAATGAACACAAATGATAGGAAAAAAAGTGAGAACCATTATTGTGATTGTTTGATAATTGTAATGCCAAACAGACATGTTAAATGCTACACATAGGATTACACATGAAAATGCTGTTGTCACTTTTATAAAACATACTATTTTACATATTTCAATTGGATATAAGTATTTACATAAATGTAAGTTCAAGACTATTTTCCACTACGCAAAAAACACAATGGCACATAGTAAACATCCTTTATTATTGAAAGGAACTGTCACTGCCAAGGATGTTTAATGTTTACTAATTCCTACATTTGACAAATTAGCATTTGTGAGGTTTTTATAATAAAATTTTTGTAGAAAAATCTCTTTATTTGATAGGTGGGCACCTCAGCTCCCTCATCAATGAGCGGATTGCAATTGGCAGTGAGCAGAGAGAAATCATATATAGAAGATGAGAAAGAAAACCACGATTAAAACTGCTTACTCAGATCAATGTGGGTTTGTATTGCACAAAATCCCTCACAAACACTTTTTTGTAAAATTCTGGCTCCGCCCCCTCGATTCACAGAAGTGACAAGAGCAGCCGGATCTTACAAAAGAGCATTTGTGGTGGGATTTGGGGCAATAAAAACAAGCATTGATCTGAGTAAGCAGTTTTAATATCGGTATAAATTTATCTTTTATACCGTGCCATTGGCTTGTTCCTGGTTTGTGTCTCCCACACAGTGTTGCAGATTGTGCTTGGGTTTACTGGAACATCCATAGGAGCCTTTCTCACCCAGAACCAGGGTTGATTAGGCTCTGGGAAATGTGAGGATAAACTCACAATGTGCACAATTATAAACTTGATATCAGATGGTCTGCACTATATTTGCCTATGTGTTTTTCAGATGATTTTATGGAATTTTATTGGTGATATATATAATTGACCATGTGTATGTAATAATATGTTAGGGCAACACCATTTTCCGATTTTGGACTCTTAAAGAGGCACTGTCATGGCTGAATTCCGTTTTTTTTTATCCCCCGTCCCGACTCCACTACATCTAATTGACCCACTAGTCACCCCCAAATGCCCCTAAGCCCCCCATATTACCTATTTTTTTTAATATTTATTTTCTGCCTGGACCTAGGTCCTGGGCACCGCCATCTTTGTGTGAGTAGATGAAGTCCCTGTGGGACACGTCATCTGCCCACACTAGATACCACTGTGAAATTCCCGCACATGCCCAGTTAAAAACTTGGGCATGCGAACGGGAATTTCATCCATTCATTCATCAGAAATCAGTGTTCGTTTATTTGTTCAGTTTATTACAAGGGGAAGCTACAGGCGCGCAGCTCCCGCGTTGTAAAATGTAAAGATAGAAGTGGCAGGGAGCAGTGCTCACCACTACTTCCTGAGCCCCCCATGTCCTCCCTCACTCTATGGGGGTCAATATGACCCTCATAATAGCATAATGTTTAACAGTGAGCAGCCACTGGCGGCTAAGCGGCTGCAAGATGCAGCCGCGGCACGATCAGGATTGGAATGGCATTCATTAGAATGAAATTCCGATACAAACAAAGTCCCAAATTGTGTCCTAACATGAATGAACAAACTGTTCTTATTGTGTTAGGATGCAAATCGGCAGTTTCACCAGTGTCCTGTCGTGACAGGACGTTCAGTAATACTGACAGGAAGCATCGCGGAACAGGGAGGAAAGCTTAGAAATGTGGGAAAATTTCTCTGACCACTGGAAATGAAGCACACTTTGCTCCTCGGCTGGTCAGAGATGGTCAGGCATAGGTAACCTCCATAAGACAAATAGTTCCTACTTTGTCTTATGTTTTAAAAACTAAAAACTAGAGCAGTCAGGAAGAAATGAAGAACAGTTCCTGAGAGAGGGAGAGAAGAGGAATCAATTAAAGAAAGGTAAGTTCGGCATGACAGTGCCGCTTTAATTAGAGAGCCAGGAATGTCACCTCCTGGCCCTCATACCGAGTCATACCATGACGTCACACATGAATGTGCAGTGTCATTCATGGCATGGCATAGAGAATCAATACATTCAATGATTCACTATGACAAGATTTTGATTGGCTGGTCATGGAGACTGAAGCGCATGCACTTATTATCCGCAGCCCTCCTTGATTGAATCAGCAACCTGCATGCAATGCATCCAGAATGATTTTGCACTAGTAGGAGGGGGCTGTAGTGCAGAGGGAGTTTCACCACTGGAGAAATGGTAAGTGAGGGGTTGTCCATTGGAGATTATAATTTTAAGAAAACAGGTTTGAAATGTAAAAAACAAACAAACAAACAAATCTTCATTAACACAGTTTGAAGGAAAAAAAAACAATATATATATATATGTGGAGATTGATGTAGATGTAAACAACAGATACAATTTGTATCTTATAATACCTTTTTTATTGGACTAACATAATTTTTTAATGACAAGCTTTCGGGAGAACCTTCCTTTCTCAAGTCTAAAGCATAGAAATCAAAGATGAGTTGTGATACAAAGGTTAAAGTGTTATGAGTCTAGATGAGACACAGGTTTGATAGAAAATAGACACCATTCTTGCTCGTACATATCTTGTGTGAAGATCACAGAGAGAGAGAAAAAAAAAACAAGGAAACAGTGCAGAAGATGGTGCTAAAAGGGGGGAGTGAAAAAACAACAACTTGTATTTAGAATGCATGAATCTTGGAAAAATGCGTCCACACGCAACTATGTAAATAGTATCAACGATCAAATTATCTGACCCCTGATCAAATAGGCTTTCGTCCAAATCACTCAAGTTCGACTGCCCTCTTAAAAGTTTGCAATGACATTCAAATTGGCATGGAACAAGGAGACTTAACTAGAGATATTTTCCTTGATTTTGCCAAGGCCTTTGACACAGTAGACCATGGCATTCTTTTGCAAAAACTTGAAAACTCAGGCATTGCTGATCGTCCGCTAACCTGGTTTCGATTGTATGTTTTAGACCGATTGCAATATGTGGCCATTTTTGATAGTGCTTCCCTCCCTCTTCCAGTTCTTGTTCCCCAAGTCTCCATACTCAGCCCTCTGCTATTCACATTATTTATAAATGATCTGCCTAAAGTCTGCAAATCCTCAACTGTACACATGTATGCAGACGACACTGTAATCTACGCTAGTAAACCCAAGCTACCCCAGCTCGAGGCTGTGCTCCAATGCCAATTCACAGGGATAGAAAAGTGGATAGCAGATAACAAACTCTTCTTAAACACTGACAAAACTGTTACAATGATCTTTGGAACTGTACCTAAATTACGTAAACTACAAAATCAACAATTGTGTATCAGAACAAATTCAAATAGCACACTGACAGCAGTCTGCTCTTTAAAATATCTAGGTATGTTGCAAGACCCCAATCTATCATTTGGCCTTCACATTGAAAAAAAATCTCTTCAAAACTTTACCCAAAACTAGGTGCCCTGTACAGAAACAAATCCTGCCTGAGCCCTACAATAAGGAAACAGTTAGTGCAGCAAATGCTAATGCCGGTCATTGTTTATGGGGATGTACTGTATGCACCCGCACCACAAACCCACCTTAATAAACTTAATTAGTTATATAATTCGTTCTGCCGCTATACCCACCACTGTGACATGTTAAAAGAGCTAAACTGGCTATTGCTGGAATCCCGACACACTCTTCATCTTTCCAGCCTTGTGCAAAAGAGCATTTCTGGAAAGCTCCCACCTTACCTGAGTAGAATGCTCCCCCCGGCTGTTCCGACCTCCTATAACTTCTGAAGCACGATATTTAGCATACCGCTATACAAAAATAAAGTGGCTCGATCCTCATTTTCCTACAGAGCACCGCAATTATGGAATAACCTCAGGGACACAGTAAAATCTTCATTCAATCTAAAAATGTTTAAGAGATCTATGGCAATATACCTCAGCACAGAATGCACCTGTCATGGTTGAATATATTTATCACCTGTTATATGTTAAATTTATATACGTGTGTGTGTGTGTGTGTGTGTGTGTATATATATATATATTGTTTGTATATTGTATTTTTTAATATCGCATCCTATTGTAACAATGCAATGCATCCTATTGTAACAATGGAATTTTGTGGACCCAGGATATACTTGAAAACAAGAGAAATTGCAATGTATCCATCTTGGTAAAATATTTTATTAACAAATAAATAATCAATACATGACTTCCCATCCAGGAGTTACAGGATATGCATGAATGCCAATATCCGGCATACACAGACACGCTCACACTCACTCTCACACACTTGTGCATATACATATACACATGTAGTGTATATGTACAAGTATACACAAGTACACACACTACACACAAGTACATACAACAATATACATATAAATACAACCACATACCCAAATATATGTACATGCACACCTACACATACATCCACACACAAGCACCAATACATGTGTCTACAAATACATAGACCCATATATATGTATATGTATACATACACCTATTCAAATATACATACATGCATGCATGCATATACACACTTTATACATATACACGCACACAAATATATATATTTATACATATATATATATATATATATATACATGTATATATACATGCACATCAACTCATATACACAAATATAAATGCACAGTCACATATACAAAAATCTGTTGGTGCAATATAAATGGCAATAATAATAATAATACATGCATAGGAGTATGGGAAAGCATAGGTCTACACATAGTACTTTGTATATTGATAGAATAAACATATTGGGATGCATTTTAAAATGTTGATACATATGACAGAACAGTAAGATATTACGGGGGGAGTGTTCATATAAAGTATTGGTAGTGGGACAGGAAACCGAAATCAATATTTAGTCCTCTATTCTTACTGTTAAACAATTTGATCATTCTTGCTTCAAAAGTTTTTCTTTCTTGGGTATTTTTAAATACTTTGATTTTTAGGTCCTTCATTGAGTAGCCAGGCTGAGTAAAGTGGTGTCCCACAGGTAGGATTCTTCTTTGTTGTATTTAATGGAGTGTCTGTGCATATTCATTCTGCCATTTAATTGCTGGGTGGTTTCCGCAATGTAGCATCCTAGGTGGCATTTGGTGCATTGAATCATGTATACTGGATGTGCAGGAGTATGAACCTTTATTGCTGTAGGTTTTATTGTGTGTTGTCTGTGCATATGTCCTGACACAGTTTGCAGCAAGGTTTTTTGTATTGACTGGTCCCATTTTCTTTATTCTTCCCATCAGTGGGTAGCTTCCTGTTAATTCATTTTTGTTAGAGGTTTAGTGGTTGTCTTAAGGCCAAAATGGGTGTTTCAGAGAAAATGTTTTTCAGAGTATCATCTGTTAACATTGGTTGTAGGTCTTTAGTGATTTTCCGTATTTCCTCAAGAGCTGGGTTGTAGGTGACTACAAGTGGCACTCTCGTTGAAATTTGTTTCTAAAATTTAACTTTTCAGCCATCAAAGAAAATGCTATGTCTGGCGCAAACTCAACACATCACATCACCCAAAGAACATCATCCCCACAGCGAAACATGGTGGTGGCAGCATCATGCCGTGGGGATGTTTTTCAGCAGCCGAGACTGGAAAACTGGTCAGAGTTGAGGGCAAGATGGATGCTGCTAAATACAGGCATATTCTTGAGCAAAACCTGTACCACTCTGTGCGTGATTTGAGGCTAGGACGGAGGTTCACCTTCCAGCAGGACAATGACCCCAAACACACTGCTAAAGCAACACTTGAGTGGTTTAAGGGGAAACATGTAAATGTGTTGGAATGGCCTAGTCAAAGCTCAGACCTCAAATTAATAGGAAATATGTGTTCAGACTTAAAGATTGCTGTTCACAAGCGCAAACCATTTAACTTGAAGGAACTGGAGCAAGGAGCAGTTTTGCAAGGACGAATGGGCAAAAATCCCAGTGGTAAGATGAGGCAAGCTCATAGAGACTTATCCAAAGCAACTTGGAGCTGTGTTTGCCACAAAAAGTGGCTCTACAAAGTATTGACCTTAGGGTGGTGAATAGTTATGCACATTATTGGCCTTTTCTGCTATTTTGTCCATTTTATTGTTTGCTTCACAATAGAAAAAAAAATCTTCAAAGTTGTTGGCATGTTCTGTAAATTAAATGATGCAAATCCTCAAACAGTCCATGTTAATTCCATATTTGTGAGGCAACAAAACACGAAAAATGCCAAGGGGTGAATACTTTTGCAAGGCACTGTAACTGCACCTGCCTGGGTGATTTCTGTAAACCGAGGTGTGGATTGTGCCATTGTTGCATGTCAGAGTGGTGTCCAGAAAATTATCTGCACTCATAACGCTTTAACCTCTGTATCACAACTCATCTTTGAATTCTATGTGTCGTCTTGCTCAGAAATGATTTAGACTTGAGAAAGGGAGTGTCACGGTTCCTGGTTCACTCCTTATGTGCAGAACCACTGATCACCACTTGCCCTGTTTGGTGCTATTTCCTACATCTAGGAACATTAGCACCTTCAGCTGGCCCTTGTAGTCTGGCATCACCCTTCCTTCCTGGCCAGATGTTTGTTTTATTTTTCTTGTTGCAGTATAGGCATTGCACCTTGTGGCTCTGTACCCTGTGACTCTGGCCTTGCATCCTGTGGCTCTGTATCTTGTGATCCTGGCCTTGCATCCTTTGGCTCTGACCATGCATCCTGTGGCTCTGGACTTATATATATCCCCTGTATAGGCAGTAGTCTAGGGGATAATAGTGGTGTCTAGGATTGCAGCTTTGCCTTACCCAGGTTAGAGCAGTTTATCTTCATTCCCTCCTCCAGAGACACAGGATTTTTCCTGCCCTGTCAGGTTGGAACCTACCAGGCAGCCTGGTTTATTCCCTTTTTTACAATATTCTCTGTTTTGTTTTCTTCGCTCCTTAGCTGCGCTGCCTATATGTTCTTGTTATATTCAGTTTGGTATACTTATTTTTTCTCCCTTTGGTTTCCTGTCCCCCCCCCCCCTATTTAATTCCCTCTTATATAGATGTCCCCCCATTTATTTCTACTGTCTTTAGTTTTGTTTTCTTTTCTATCGCTTATTGGGTTTTATGTCCTTTGGTACTTTCTTCTTGCTCAGGACGTCGAGAGGCCTCACCTCTGGCCTCACCTCTGGCCTCCTCCGACATCCCAGGCTCTCGAGGACCGCGGAGAACGTCTCCAGCGCCTCCTCAGGTAACCGTTGGCCATCTTGGGTCTCTCGCACTTGTGCAAGATCCCGGCTGCCATGTTGAGTTTTTATTAGGTTTCAGACTATTGATTTCTGTGTCAGAGTGGTACCCCCTCTCTTATCCACAACTAAGCTTGGTTGCTAGTTACATTATTAGAGAGTGCGGCCCTCTCATAAGCTCAGCCTGCTACGGATATGGCTACTTATTACATATTAGTAGGTGCGGCCCTCTTATACACTCTACCTACTACGGATATGACTACTAATTACATTATATGTGGGCGCAGCCCTCTCGTACACGCCTATTACTGATATGGCTGCTTATTACATTATTAGAGGGTGCGGCCCTCTCATGCACTCAGTCTAATACTGTTATGGCTACTTATTACATTATTAGAGGGTGCGGCCCTCTCACAAAAACTCAGCCTGATGCTGATAAGGGTACGGATTATATTATTAGAGGGTGCGGCCCTCTCATAAACTCACCCGGATGCTGTGATGGTTACTTATTTCATCACTAAAGCCCTCTCGTAAACTCAGCCCACTGATGATATCGATGCTAGTTTCTCTATTAGAGGGTGAACCCCTCTCATTATCCAGTTCAACGCTGATAATGATACTGACTACATTATTTGAGGGTGAGCCCCTCATAGAATAAGCCTGACACTGAGGGAGATACCAATTCCGTTGCTAGAGGGTGCGGCCCTCTCATAAATACAGCCTGCTGCGGATATGGAGACGATTGCATTATTAGAGGGTGCGGCCCTCTCACAAGCACAGCCGCTGCTGATATCGATACTTATCTCTCTAGTAGTAGGTGAACCCCTCTCATATCTCAACCCTTGGGTATAACCTCTCAGGTATTGCGGGGGAGAACCATTCACCAAATTCTAGCTTTCCCTGGTACCCTATCGGGCAGAGCACAGGCTTTTTGATCTGGCTGTCGCTGTTACAGCTCCTATGATTGGCTTGCTGTGTCGATGCCACTGTACCTTCCTACTGGATATACTCCTGGGGAGTCCCAGATATTTAATATATATATACCATTTTTTAACATACATTGCATTGAGCAGGCAATCTCACTATGCTATTATTATTTATGCCGTTATGAACATCCTCCTCAGACAGCCTCTCCTATTGGACGAAGCAAGAGATGCTGATGCCTCCGGGAGCTGACATACACTTTCTTGCAGGCACTACTGGAACAGGGTCAACTCATATCCCCAAGTCTGGAAGTACTGGTACGCGCTAGGAGCGGGTACAGACCGGAGCCCCGGGTCAATACTGCGTTCCCTACCCATTAGCTCTTTTAGGAGAAGAGACAGGAGGACCTCTGAAGACTAAGATGGAGAACAAGATTTGGTTGTGGAGGGTCCACCTGGATTTATCTTCCGCCCTGCCACCCATTGCAGGTACCGGCAATGATAATGGTGTGGGTTCGATAGGGATACCACAGCAGGATTGGATTAGGTAAAAAAGTTTTTACATTCATAAAAAATGCAATAAAACAAGGCATCTTTGTGCCTTGTTTTATTGAATTTTTTATGAAAGTAAAAACTTTTTTACCTAATCCAATCCTGCTGTGGTATTCGTGGTGTGGGAGAAGTACCTTACTACCAGATATCAGTGGAGATAGCGTGAATAAGCTTATTATTCAAAGCTTTCATAGTTAGAGCCTGCTTTCCAAGGCTCTACAGATCGTGAGTGACCCATTACCTCCGATTTATTTTGTCTATAAAGTGTTACAGTATTATGCTATGTATATCTTTTTATTTTAGGTTGATTCAGAGATTCACCTAATATAAGTATAATACTTGTTTATCTCTTGCACCTCCCTAAACTTTTTGTCTTGTGTTTTGATATATGTCTATAGTGCCTTTTGGTGATTCTTTGGCACTTGGGAGTAGTTGCTTTCTTTATTAATAGCGCCAATCCACCCATCTATTTTTCTCTGGTTTCCCAGGAATTATAGCTTTGTTTGTTCTTTTCTCTCATTTCAGTTTACATTCCGTCCGTGGTTCCAGGTTTGACATTTCTTCTCGGATCATCATTGCATTCATTGGATTCTAGGACTTCGGTTTCTCTTCAGTGTTTTTTCTGCCTTTTGTTTCTGTTCTGTCGCAGCTTGAAAGAGGAAATTAGGTGTGGGGAGGGAAGCTTTATTGTATCTAACATTTTCTGATTGGTTGTTTTTTCTCTGTGTTAATGTGCTGCTGTGGAGTTCTAGTAAAGAGAGACTTAAGCAAATACTCGCCTCCTGTCATGTTATAAAATTAAGATTATAGGTACACTAAAGCTAGTATAATCTACAATTTATTTTGAAATCTTCACTTTTTGTAAAATGAACTTGTTAAATGCCAACATATTCTCAAGCTATATAGAAGTATGAGATAATGCACAAATATGAAACATCACAATGAATTTTTCTTTTTATAAATAATAAAAAAATAAGGTGGGACCCACCCCTGTCCGTCCTTCCGTCCATTTATGTTATTATTGTTTTGTTACCCTGAGGAAAGTCCCGAACGGGGACTGAAACGTTGGTCTCTTTTTTAATGATTTCTCAATAAATTTTGGACTTTTACAAGACCGGTGAGCGGCAGTTTTTTGGCAAATATCTTTCTATGGGAGTTCATGCCAGGCACCCGGCAAATTGGACACACAACTAAGCGTGAGTGCGGGGGATTTTCAATTTTCTTATATATATATATATATATATATATATACACATATACACACACTGCGATCTGGAAAAGAAGGGCTTAATAAAATCTATGTGTTAACATTTTTGTTCTCATGGGTAAAAAAGAAAACGTGATCCTTCAAGATATTTTGCCAACATAATTGAGATATGCTTAAAGATAAGCTCCTAGTCTAATATGTTGTGGCTTGTGGATTTCTTCTTCCTTTAAATCTGTGAATCATCTTGTTTGAAGCTAAATTAAAACTTATTCATCCAAATTCCTTGGGTGTAATTGTGTTTGCTCATACCACTTCAATACTCTTCTTGCAATATCTGAGACAGATCTAGTTGTTGTCTCTCATGGCCATAACTCTGATCTTCCAGCACACATAGTCACTTATGCTTAAAGGGACACACTACTGCCCAAATAAAATAAAATGAAATCAATGTTTAATCAATGTGCCCCAATGAAAATAAGCATGCCGTAAATTATGTAACAATAAAAAAGTGAGAGCACTCAGTAAATATTCAAAGTTACCACAAATATAGGTGGATACAGTCCTAAAACAAATAAAAAGAGAGACCATAGGGTAATACTGTTATACATTACAGTAAAAACTCATATTACTCATACTCATTAAAGCTGGCTCAGACTAGAGGCTTTAAACGGAGGATACAACAGATACAGTGGATCCATGTTGCAAACAGGATATATCCAGGTTGAATTATCAATTCTCCACCATAAAAAAAGAGTAAACAGGTAGACATAGTTTTATAGATTTTAAAAGTTGCCATTTTAAGCCTTGGCTGTCCAATATACCCAAAGGTCATTTTTTAAGGCTCAGATGGAATTGTACAGAAATAGAACAATATAGGTGCCAGTCAAGGATTTTAAAAACTCAATTTATGGAAAAAGGGTATAATTCTGATTCACTACAAGAAAAATGTGAACTAATTGAAAAAGAACCAAGAGATACCCTATTCAAATATAAAACTAAAAAAACTGGAAGAGGGAGAAAAAGAAATACATTTTATCTTTAATTATTGTTATAACAATAAAAAATGCGTCAAATAATTCAGAAGAATTGGCATATTTTAGAAGAGAATCGTGATATTAATAATTTTTTAGGAGAAAGAACGAAAATTATTTTTAGAGGGGAAAATAATTTTAAACAAATGTTAACTAAGAGTTTTTTAGACCAAGAAAAGACTAATAAGACTCAAGCCTCATCTGTTTTAAAAAGGGAAAATAGTTTTTACTACTGTATGAATTGTAGGGGATGCATTTTAAGAAAAATGTAAACAAATTCACCTCATTTAGAAATAAGCAAGAATTTAATATCAAACTATTCTTAACTTGTAATTCCAAAAGCATTATATATACAGGGCCGGCGCATCCTATATGCGACTTATGCAGTTGCCTAGGGTGCACCGGCCCAGGGGGCGCTAGATTTAGGTGACCGACAGGAGGGAAGCGCACAGCGCTCCCTCTTGCCAGTCACTCAATGTAGCATGGCCGGGCGGCGCGGACCGCAGTACAGGAACTTCTGTTTCCTGTACCCGGCTGCCGGCGGAATGACGGCCGGTCCACGCCACGGGGCCACGCTACATAGGTATGATGAACAAAAGGGGGAAAGGACCACTGAGGGGGGAAGGGGGAGAAGGGGGAAAGAACTACTAAGGGGGGGAGGGGAAAAGGACCACTAAGGGGGGAGGAGGGGGAAAGGATCACTAAGGGGGCGGGGGAAGGGACCACTAAGGGGGGAAGAGGAGAAGGACCACTGGGAGAGGGGGGTGGAGGGAGAGGATGACCACTAAGAGGGGGGAGGGAAGGGGGAGGGTAAGTGGGAAGAAGGTAAGGACCAGTGGGGGGGAGGAGGGGAAGGACCACTAAGGGGTTTGGGAGAGGGGGGAGATGGAGGACCGCTAAGGTGGGGGAAGAAGGTAAGGACCACTGAGGGGGGAGGAGTGGAAGGACCACTGGGAGAGGGGGGGAGAGGAAGGACCACTAATGGGGTGGGGGAGAGGATTACAACTAAGGGGGGGAGGGAGGACCACTAAGGGGGGGGAGGGTAAGGACCACTAAGGTGGGAAGTGTAACGAAAATATACCCCAACATGCAGGATTAAGCGCAACAGAAGACAACACAGAGGGGAGACACATCTACCGGACCTTAGAATGGCTGGACTCGACGTATAGAGTACAGAGTCAGGAGCGATCCGAGGTCAAGGGCACAAAGAGACAGCGTAAACTAGGACTAGCTGGGGTCTGGAACACAGTAAACAGCAAGCCAGCGAACAGATAAGGATAAAGAGAAAACGTAGTCAGAAACAAAGCCAAGGTCAAGTACGAAGGAACACAACTGAACACAACGAGCGCTAAAGGGAACTGAAACAGAAACCACGATAGGGCAAGGAACTAAGGGAAAAAGGTGAGTATATATGCCTTAACATCTATTTTGATTGGCCCCTGTCACATCCACGCCCCCAAAAGGCAAGTGTATGGGGAGTGTGGCATGACAGGGACCAATGGGAGGCCTTTTCCAATTTAGGCTCCCACTGTCCCTTTAAGAGCGCGCCCGAGACCCGCGGCGCACTCTTAGAGTCAGGCAGGACACGTGACTGCTTCTCGCGGTCACTGCCCGCCTTCCTGTTGCAGCCGTCGGATGAGCCGTGCGCGGCTCGTGCAGCAGCAGGACCGCGCGTGGCTTGAACAGAGGACCCCGGCTGGCCCCTGGAAAGGGTAAGTACCGCTACAGTACCCCCCCTGAGGACACGCCCTCTGGGGCGGGGAGGGCCAGGCCTGGCAGGAAAACGAGAATGGAAAGAACACACAAGGCGAGGAGCGTGAACAGCGTCAGCAGAAATCCAACTGTGCTCCTCAGGCCCATAGCCCTTCCAATGCACCAGGTACTGAAGTCGACCTCTAAGGAAACGAGAGTCAATAACGGCAGAAACATCAAACTCCTCATGACCCTCCACAGAGACAGGAGGGGGAGGAGGAGTATGCCGGGTATAGCGGTTGCGTACGTAAGGCTTCAATAATGAAGTGTGAAAGACATTAGGAATACGCAGATTCTTAGGAAGACCCAAGGCATACGAAACAGGATTAACCTTATGCAAAATACGATAAGGACAAATAAAGATGGGAGACAATTTCATAGAAGGCACCTGGAGGCGAATATTTCGCGTGGAAAGCAAAACCCTGTCCCCCACGGCCTATATATATAGCAATCCTAGAAATGACGATAGCACTCTCTGGATTTAGTAAAAAAAAATCACTTCAGTGCAGTGGCGTACATATAGGGGTCGCAGATGCGACCGGGCTCATCGCTCCAGCCACCCTTCAGACCCCTGCGACCAGGTACCAGCCGCCATGTTTTGCGGCCCCTGGCCCACGCAGCAAACCGTCACACATTCAAGGGGTCCATCGAGTGGCCCATGCTGTTAGGGCCAGCCGTTGGGTATGGATTTCCGGGGGTCCGGTCAACGAAGCGGTGACAGCGCGACCGGGCCCCCTGTGATGAGATCACTGCTGCGAGGAAGTGACTGCCCTGGCCACTCCTTCTAGCTATCAGAGAGAGCCCGCGTGGGAGGAAGGAGAGTGAGTCAGAGTGGGAACTCTGACTCCCATCAACCTGAGCCACCACTGGACCCCAGGGAAAGTCACCCTCCTGCACCTAAAAGGTAGGAAACGGTGACTTAAACATTTTGTAAATGTATATGTGTGCGCACTGGGGCCCCATGGATTGTGGGTACACCACTGATTCAGTGTACTCAAATTTGCATTAAAAAAAATAAATCAATGTTTCCACCACTATATAGTCTTTATCAAAAGACCATATAATGGTGAAATGTTGATTTATTTATTCATGTGAATTTGAATTCACTGAATTGATTTTTTCACTAAATCCAGAGAGTGCTCTTGTCATTTCTAGGATTGCAATGTATTGAGCGCTGGGAAGCACCTGGTCTATTTTTGTTTATTAATATATTTTGATTGGGCAGAGTGACATGTTTCTAATTTTTAAGAAATGTACATATATATATATATATAGTGTATCTATACACATGTGAGATTCGGTGTGTAATGGGGTGAAGCATGTATGCATGTATGCATGTGTGTGTGGGTGTGAAGGTATGTGGGGGAAAAAGTGTGTATGTGGGTGAAGATATGATGTGTGTGAGGGATGCACTGTGTGTGTATGCAAAGGTGTACTCTGTGTTGATGGGAGTTACTGTATGTGGGGGGCTTCACTGTCTGTTCAGGGGAGTGTAGGGAGTGGGAT
Source organism: Pelobates fuscus (assembly GCF_036172605.1). Taxonomy (NCBI): domain Eukaryota; kingdom Metazoa; phylum Chordata; class Amphibia; order Anura; family Pelobatidae; genus Pelobates; species Pelobates fuscus. Next base: position 237,134,440 of record NC_086321.1, on the reverse strand, counting down.
AGGAAAGAGCTTTACACTTTTTACTTTATCAATTGTTTTTAAAAAATAAAATAAAAAAACGAATATCCCTTTCCCTGATCTTACCAATCAGATCTGTGGTGGTTGAGAAGGCTGTCTATCCATCGGGTACAGGGGAGATCATGAAATGAGAGGTATCTCTCGTGGAGCTCTAGGACTTACACAGACTGACCCATACAAACCCATAGATTGACCCATCCACATACACAGACTGACCCATACACACACACACACACACAGGCTGACCCATAAACACACACACGGACTGCTCCCCCACATACACAGACTGCTTCCCCACACCCATACACACAGACTGAGCCCCCCCACACAGACAGACTGACCCCCCACACACAGACTGAACTCCACCCACACACAGACTGACCCACTCACACACAGACTGACCCATACACAGACTGAGCCCCCCCACATACAGATTGACCCCTCTCTCCCCCCCACACACACAGAGACTGACAGGCTGTGGGGGACAGGGTGTGGGGGTGCTGGCTGTGGGGGGGGGATGCAGGCTCTGGGGTTGGTTTGTGGGAGCATGACAGAATATCCCGTCTCTTGGGAACATCAACGAATAGTTTATCAGTAGGCCTCTCACTAGGTGCCATGCTTTGTTTCGCTTGTATGGCCTGCAAGAGGGACGAGGAAATAGACAAAATAGTAGTAGCTATTATCCTGTCTGGGGGAATGACAGGAGTAACATCAATCTCCTGTTTGTCAGCAGTTTCGAACTGTCTGGACAGAGCGTCTGCTTTAGTGTTGCGATCACCTGGCCTATAGGTGATAATATAATTGAAATGAGACAAAAACAGTGACCACCTAGCCTGCCTGCCTAGGTAGGATAGGTTCTTGTGATCCATAAATATGAGGATGGGATCCTTAGTTCCTTCTAACAAATGTCTCCATTCTTTAAGTGCTAAAATAATAGCAAGGAGTTCGCGATTACCCACATCATAATTCTTTTCTGCTTTGGACATTTGTTTGGAAAAGAAGCCACAAGGATGCAATGGCTTTTCAGGTGACTCTCTTTGGGATAAGACAGCACCTACCCAGATATCGGAAGCATCAACTTCAAGAATATAGGGCAGTGAGGGGACAGGATGCTGTAAAATAGGTGCAGAGGCGAACGTAGTCTTAAGAAATTCAAAAGCCTGAAGTGCCTCGGGAGACCAGACACGAGTATTGCCATCCTTTTTTGTCAGGAAAAACCTTTAATAAAGAGTCTATAATAGTTGGAGAAACCAAGAAAACGCTGAATGGCTTTCAAACCTTGTGGTAGAGGCCATTCTATGACAGCAGAAAGCTTCTGGGGATCCATACGAAAACCTTTAGCGGAAATCAAATACCCCAAAAACTGGACTTCGGATTGGTCAAATAGACATTTTTCCAGTTTACAATAAAGACCATTAGCAAGAAGGGTCTTCAGAACTGTTGTAACATGTCTGTGATGAGAGTGTAAATCTGTAGAATATATTAATATGTCATCCAAGTACACAATTACAAATGTGTGAATAAAGTCTCTTAAGACGTCATTAATAAATTCTTGAAATACTGCTGGGGCATTACATAGACCAAATGGCATAACATTAATAATACTCGTAATGGCCAGATCTAGTGTTGAATGCCGTCTTCCATTCGTGGTCTTTCTTAATATGTATTAAATTGTATGCACCTCTAAAATCCAATTTAGTGAATACAGTAGCATGTTTGAGCCTGTCAAACAATTCCGTGATTAAAGGTATAGGGTATGCATTTTTGATGGTGATTTTATTTAGACCTCTATAATCGAAACACGGTCTTAAATCACCTTCTTTCTTCGATACAAAGAAGAACCCCGCTTCAGCCGGAGAAGAGGATCTCCTAATAAACCCCTTTTCTAGTGATTCCTTAATATACTCCTCCATGACACGTTTTTTTTGAACAGATAAAGGGTACACCCTGCCCTTTGGAGGTATAGTGCCAGGCAATAAATCAATAGCACAATCGTATGGTCTGTGAGGCGGTAATTTGTCAGCCTCCCTTTTATTGAAGACAGTCTTGAGAAATAAGTACTGAGGGGGTATAACAGTAGACAAAGGAGGAGTAGTAGGAACATTAATAGAATTCAAAGGGGTGACTTCAATAGTACAAGACTCGTGGCAGGCTTCGCTCAATGATTTTATTTGCCCTGACTCCCAGTCGAAAATGGGATTGTGAGCACGTAACCATGGGTACCCTAACACGAGGTGTGAAGAGGGAGAGGTGATGACCTGGAACCGAATGGTTTCAAAGTGTAAAACCCCTGTATACATGTGTAACGGTACAGTTTTATGAGTAACAACTGGAGAACTTAATGGTCTACCATCTATGGCCTCAACGGCCAAGGGTATCTCCTTCTCTCTGATGGGAATGTTGTTTTTCTTAACAAAACCAGAGTCTATGAAATTTTCAGCTGCCCCGGAGTCAACCAGGGCTTGTATGTGCTCAGCTATGCAACTCTTTCCCATATGCAAAGAAACAGGTAGAAGCAAACGGTTAGGAGGCAATTTAGGAGACTTAGATATCACACCCAAGGCCAGTCCCCTATAAGGTCTTAGGTGCGAGAGTTTTCCGGAAGCAAGGGACATTCTTTTACCATATGGTCTCTCCTACCACAGTATAGGCAGAGTCCGTCCCTTCTCCTATGTCATTTTTCAGTATCAGAGAGTTTGGCAACCCCTAATTGCATGGGTTCCTCCTCAGATACTTTAACACTCTCAGGTTTATCAACTCTGGGGTTAATAGGTGTAACCAAACGTCTTTTCCTGTTTTAAGTATATAGCCTGTCACGAATCCTATTATCTATATCAATGAGGTAGTCAATAAGGTCCTCTAATGCAATAGGAAGCTCCCTAGCTGCTACCTCATCCAATATAGTGTCAGATAAACCTTCCATGAATGCAGTAGTTAACCCATTGTTGGTCCAATCTACCTGTGAAGCAATGGTACGAAATTGAATGGCATAGCCAGCCACAGATCTGGAACCCTGTTTAATTCTCATTAATGCTCTGGCGGCATTTTTTGACCTTTTAGTTGTGTCAAAAGTTCTACGAAAAGCCGTAAGGAAACTATTGAAATCATGCACCATAGGTCCATTAGCCTCCCAAATAGGATTTGCCCACTAAAGTGCTTTATCGGTAAGTTGGTGCATAAGCAACCCCACTTTAGACCTATCTGTGGGAAAGGAACGTGGATATATCTCAAAGTGGAATTCTCTTTGATTAATGAAACCTCTGCATGTCTTAGAGTCCCCTCCATACCTAGGAGGAGGTGTTAAATGGGCCGAAGTATTAGGCAAAGTAGATACTTCAGGAGGAAGAGGTGTAGGATGGTTAGGTGTGGTTGCTGGAATAGTTCTAGATAATGTAATGAAAATATACCCCAACACGCAGGACTCAATTCAACAGAAGACAACACAGAGGGGAGATATGTCTACCGGACCTTAGAATGGCCGGACTCGACGTATATGAGAGGATTACAGAGTCAGGAGCGATCTGAGGTCAAGGGCACAAAGAGACAGCGTAAACTAGGACTAGCCGGGGTCTGGTACACAGTAAACAGCAAGCCGGCAAACAGAACAGATAAGGCTTAAGAGATAACATAGTCATAAACAAAGCCAAGGTCAAGTACGAAGGAACACAACTGAACACAACAAGCGCTAAAGGGAACTGAAACAGAAACCACGATAGGGCAAGGTACTAAGGGAAAAAGGTGAGTATATATACCATAGCAATTAATTTAATTGGCCCCTGTCATATCCACACCCCCAAAAGGTGAGTGTATGGGGAATGTGGCATGACAGCGGCCAATGGGAGACCTTTTCCAATTTAGGCTCCCACTGTTCCTTTAAGAGCGTGCCCGAGACCCGCGGCGTGCTCTAAGAGTCAGTCGGGACACGTGACCGCTTCTCGTGGTCACTGCCCGCCTTTCTGTTACAGCCGTCGGATGAGCCGCGCGCGGCTCGTGAAGCAGCAGGACCATGCGCGGCTCGAACAGAGGACCTCGGCCGGCCCCTGGAAAGGGTAAGTACCGCTTCAGGTGCATGGTGTGGGGATGCAAACTGTCGGGGGTAGTTTGTGGGGGCATTGTGTTGGGATGCAGACTGGGGGGGTTATTTGTTGGGCCATGGTGTGAAGATGCAGTATGTGGGGGTGGTTTGTGGGAGCATGGTGTGGGGATGTAGACTGTGGGAGGTGGTTTGTGGGGACATGGTGTGGGGATGTAGACTGTTTGGGCATGGTGGGAATTTCAAATTTTATTAAGACACGGAGGCTCCTATTATGCAGTACTCTTTCTTTATTTTCCTCAGCAGTAAAGAAAAAATATAACATAAAACAGTATGGTAACAATAAATAGCATGAGAGGTATATCTTCCTCGTGACAAGAACAGACACTTGGATTCCACTCTCCAGCATAATAGGCGGTGATCAATACACTACTTCCTCTCTCTTTGCTGCTCCCTCAGTTAAGTAACACTGGTTTCTTAACTCTGGGATCTTTTTTCTATGTAATATTCTTAATTAGTATTACATATTTTCTTACAGTATTAATATTATTTGATTTTATTTTTACTTATTAAAATTTGATTGATATATATGGTTAAATATAGTTTTCTTTAGAGCTTGTTTAATTTTCCTTCTGACCTCCCTGAGCCCAGTTTTTATTAAAGGGCTCAGGGACAGCTGCAGCGAGTTCTGTTTCCCTGTTCGGCATTTTCGCACCATCTTTCCTTCACTTTTAGCCACCCCAGCACCACTCACTGGATTGAAACGCGCATTTAATTTAGTTATAATGTTCGGGAGTTTTTCCCCACGAACGCAGCATTCAGGAGTTTTTTACCGCAAACGCATATGACGCCTCATACGAATGGCTTATTCGTATTATGCCGTGGACGCTCTATTAGCCTTGCATTTTTACTATTAACATGACGTAAAGTCATGATTTTATTAATGACATGGAGGCGAGTATTATCCCTCCCTCCTATCCCGAGGATTGACTGGATATGGGTAAGTTGACTTCACGGTAAGTCTTTTAGTATGGGATTATCCTGTTTATGATTGTCTGTGTTCAATTTGGACTACTTTCGTCTGGTTATATTTGATGACATATTTATGCATAAATCCAGTTTTATACTAGGATATTACCATAGTTCTCCTGTCTATTACAACTTGATTTTGACCTTGTATCTTTATTGGCATTCTCTTTGTTGGTGTTCCCTTCTCTGTTGGATGGTTGCCTTTGTTCGGGATCGCAAGAAAGAGGAAGTAGTCTATTGGTCACCACCTATTATGTTGGAGAGTGGAATCCGATTGGCTGTTCCTGTTGCTAGGAAGGTATACCTTTCATGCCATTTGTTGTTACCATACTGGTTTATGTTATATTTTTTCTTTGCTGCTGAGGGAAATAAAGTAAGAGTGCAGCATAATACTCGTCTCTTTGTCGTTAATAAAATCATGACTTTACGTCATGTTAAAGGGACACTCCAGGCACCCAGACCACTTCTGCCCATTGGAGTGGTCTGGGTGCCAACTCCCACTACTCCTAACTCTGCAAGTGTCATTATTGCAGTTTTTTATAAACTGCAATAATTACCTTGCAGGGTTAACTCCACCTCTAGTGGCTGTCTACTAGACAGCCATTAGCGGTCACTTCCTCCTTCATAGCACAGGAAACCTGTGCTAGAGTGTCGCTGGACGTCCTCATGCTGTGTGAGGACCTCCAGCGTTGCTCATTTCCCCATAGGAAAGCATTGAAATTATTTTTCAATGCTTTCCTATGGGGAGCGCTAATGCGCATGCACGGCATTGCCACGCATGCTCATTAGGTCTCCTCGGCCGGTGGGTGGGATCAGTCTCACCCACCAGCCGATGCAATGCAGAGGAGGAGCGGCGCGGAGGAGGAGACAGCGACGAGGGACATCGTCGCTGCCTCAGGTAAGTGACTGAAGGGGTTTTCACCCCTTCAGTAACCGGGGATTGGTGTGTGGGAGGGAGACAGATTGTTTTCCTGGCACTGGAGATTCCCTTTAATAGTAAAATCTTTGAATTTAAGGCCAAAGTAGCCATACTGGAAGGATAGCTGAATTTTTAAACTTTCGCTGTAATGACCTTAAATTTGAAATTCATCCTGAATTCACTTCAAATTCTCACTTTAGTGAATAACCCTGGAAATGTTGCAGTTTATTCCTATAACATGACATTGGAATATATAAATCTGAAATAAGAAAAACTAACACTGTAGGGCATTCTTATTTACAAATTGCACAGTGCTCACATTTTTATTCTTGGTATTTACAAGAATGGATAGCTCACAATAGTGTCAGCTGCATGCAAACTCTCAGATAAGAAAGTCCCTCTGGCTGGCATGAAAACTATTGCAAGCCATGCATATAGAAACCATTTGTAATTAATGTTACTGAAGCAAGAAAAATAGAGCAATTAAGGTATCGTACTCACTGTAACTGCAGTTAAACATTTTACATCAGCTTTGTGAACTTTTTTAACAAGGCCTCGCAGTGTTTAAAAGAGCGGTCTAAAACCTTGTTGCAAATTAAAATGCTACAAATCAAGCTACTTAGTTTCAAAGGTCTGGAAATTGTACTAAGCAGAGTTATTTTAATTAAACAACAATAATGAATTGGAACAGATAATTAAAAAGCTTTATTTCTTCAGAAAGTAAAATTGAGAAATACACGAGTAAACCATTTGTCTTGTTTAATGCCTCCTTGTGCAGATGCAATTTGTTGTTGTTCATTATAACTTTTAAAGTTTAAACACCTTAAACAAAGAAGTAAACTGAGAGGGCGTTGTGATATATATACAGGAAGAAATCAATACATTTTTTGTTAAAAGTATTCAACATGTGCATGCTGAATAAAATGAGTTTGTCTGATTCTGAATTCTTGAATAATAAAATAATAATTATAATAATAATGATGACATATTCTTAATTATGAATTATATGATGGATCACGATGAACCACATTTTGTTAATATGTTGATTCGGTTTTTCTGAGTTTACTTAAATTTATTTTAATAAAGCTTGTGTGGAAAAAACAACTGCGATGCAAAAGCATAGAATTAACTGATGTAATGCAATGCAAGATTGAAAGCGAAGCAATGCATTAGCATATTGCCAGTGCCACCACACATCAAACAAAACCCCAATTGCATGCATAACAGGATGTAATCACTAAACAATAAAATGTAGCTGCCTTTTTTGCTTGTTGGATATGATTACATCCACCACACCAATACAATTTGTTGTTTAGTAATTAGAGCTCCTTGTGCACGTCACTCCAAGTACTCGTTCGTTTATTGCAAATGCATTTCATTTGAAGCATGACAATTTGTTAATAATCAATACAATACCTGCATATGTACCTACATTTACTATACCTACCTATGCTCACTTACTGTATGTAATAGTTCCTATACATACCTGTGAACTGCACAAAATGTAAAATTGACATTGGCTTGGCAAGTATGCACTATGCAAAGTGTGCATGTTCACTGCAGTTTGCTGTGCAGTTTATGCAATGTTCACTGGATGCTGGAGGTTGGTTTAGGCTGTTGCATATTTTATGCTATTTAAAAAAAAAAGGCATTCCTATGTGCAGCCAATAGCTGAAACCATGTACACCAGTGTGGCGGAATAATATCTCCCTAGTATCTTGACATATGATGTGCTGTTATATGACATATGGTTGTCAGTTTGCCACTGCAGTCAACCACAAAATCCTGAACATAAATCAGAACAACAAGGCGCCACAATCACAAAGTCAAATACAATCCGGAGATTTGCATGGATAGAGGGGACAATGAATAAAGGAAAATATTCACTTTATTGGTAATAAACAAAGATAAAATAGGCAATAGCACACAAAACTGTGCGAAATCGCAACAAAAACATATATTAAAAAGCCAGTTAAGGCAAAACAGCCCCTATGGGCAGCAGCTTAAACAATGCAAGTAACTGTACAAATAAAAGTGCAAGTGCCAAAAGTGCAAAGAATATCAAAAGTCACTCTTACAAAAAAAACACATCAGCACAAACAACAACAGTATACTGACAGAATAAAGACTGCTGCACCACGAATGTAGGGCTCTTGTAGCTGCCCCTCAGTATGAGGGGAAAAGAGCTGCAGCTAGTAGTCAATTAGTGACCATCTCGCTCTCCACCCAGAACAGTCAGTCCATTTCCACACTACTTGCATGTACCTGAGATGCGAAGACAGTGACCACTCTACCAGCTACAGCAGCCTGAGCAATGGAAGCAGTAGGCAGGCTTGGCAGTCAGATACAAAGAGCTCCCTACTGCTGCAGCTAGAAAGCTTTGGCACTTTGTTTTTTTATATATATATATATATTTTTTTACATAAAAATGGATGTGTTGGCAATTGGTGACCCATTCAATGCCAATTTAATAATTATTTTTTTCCCCTTAAAAAGGACAGAAGAATGTGGAGGTGAATGAGAAGTAAAGGATGGAGATCGGGGATAGTTGTGGATAAAAGAGATCTCGGAAATTGCTTGCCAGACCCAAAGTGCAACAATATCTGCAAAAGCTCATGCAAAGTGTCTTCCAACAACTAGAGGGCTACAGGGTCTCACCCCAACTTACAGGATATGGCAAATTCCACAAATAAAAGTTCTAAATAGACATATTACCGGGCCTTAGAGTGGCAGGACTTAGTAAGAAAGATAAAGACCAAGTCAGTAGTAGCCATGGTCAGGATAATGGAACTAGTCCTCCTGAGGCTAATCAGCCCCCCACCCCCTCCACTCTGGGCCATGCGATTGTGATGTAATAACGATCACATGGAATGAATAGCCGTCCAGGCAGCTGCCTGCAAGGGGACTGTCTGGGTTATTAGGCAGTCTTTGTGCTGCTGCACTAAAGTGGGAAAATTAATTATACAGTGCCAAATAAATGTGTATTTTATTGCAGAATATATATATAACATCAAACTTAAAGGGACACTATAGTCACCAGAACAACTACAGCTTATTGCATTTGTTCTGGTGTGTGGAATCATTCCCTTCAGGCTTTTTTGCCCTAGTGATAACTCCACTGGCCACTCCTCAGACGGCTACTAGAGGTGCTTCCTTTGGCAGTGCTGCACTGTGAAAAAATAATGAAAAAAAAATTATATATATGAGCAATTTCATTGTAACCGTATTTTGATATGTATATATATATATATATATATATATATATATATATATATATATATCAATATACACTTAGAATGAAATTATGTAAGTTATATATATATATATATATATAAAAAAAAAAAAAAGAAAAAAGAAAAAGAGACCTTGCACTCCAACTTACTTGATTGTAGACCCGGTGCTAGATTGCACTAAATAGATATAGCCAAAGAAAATCAGCACTCCCAGGATTTGTATCAAAATAAAAATAAATCTTTATTCCAACGGTCAACGTTTCAGTTCCGCTAGGGAACTTTCATCAGGACAGAATACACACATTTAAAAAATGGACATTGTTTAAATAAGGAAGGTAATCAGTGAAACTCACAGTTCAGGTGTGCAGGGGGCTAATCATCCTTCCAAACGAGCGTCTGGGCGAGTGCAGGAGGCAAATGTCTCTCTATACGCGCGCTCAGGTTACTTCCTGGTTGCTCGCGTCCTCCATCACCATGGAGACGTCGGGCACATGCGCAATAGGTATATCTGCTCTCTCTGCAGTCACCCCTCGATCGGAAGTTAGGATTTATACATTGTAACAACTGAATTTGTGCATTGTATCATTGAAACTCACAGTTCTGATGTGCAGGGGGCTAATCATCCTTCCAAACGAGCGTCAGGGCGAGTGTAGGAGGCAAATATCTCTCAGATCATGCACTCAGGTTACTTCCTGGTTGCTCGCGTCCTCCATCACCATGGAGACGTCGGGCACATGCGCAATAGGTATATCTGCTCTCGCTGCAGTCCCCCCTCGCTCGGAAGTTAGGATTTGTGCATTATATCAACTGAAACATTGTTTCAAAACCCTCAAACTGCCGGACAAGGTTATATACTCATTTAGTTAATCGCATACAAAGAAACACCACTATTACATATAGATAAATGTGCTTACAGAAAAATTTTTTTAAAGCGTGCCTGCAAGGGGACTGTCTGGGTTATTAGGCAGTCTTTGTGCTGCTGCACTAAAGTGGGAAAATTAATTATACAGTGCCAAATAAATGTGTATTTTATTGCAGAATATATATATAACATCAAACTTAAAGGGACACTATAGTCACCAGAACAACTACAGCTTATTGCATTTGTTCTGGTGTGTGGAATCATTCCCTTCAGGCTTTTTTGCCCTAGTGATAACTCCACTGGCCACTCCTCAGACGGCTACTAGAGGTGCTTCCTTTGGCAGTGCTGCACTGTGAAAAAATAATGAAAAAAAAATTATATATATGAGCAATTTCATTGTAACCGTATTTTGATATGTATATATATATATATATATATATATATATATATATATATATATCAATATACACTTAGAATGAAATTATGTAAGTTATATATATATATATATATATATATATATATATATATATAAATTTACATAGTTATATATATATGTGTGTGTGTGTGTATAATTTATAGAATTACATAAATATACACATAAAATTTAAATAGATACATATGTATACATATATTTAAATTATATGTGTATATTTATGTAATATTTTTACATAATTATGTTATTTTGTTAATTTGAGGGACCTGCCTGACAACCCAGGCAGAGAGAATAAAATTAGCAAGTTCTATATTAACCTGTAACTTTACAATACACCATAAAACCTGTACATGGGGGCACTGTTGTACTCGTGAGACATTCCTGAACACAAATATTTGACATTCCCAGTTAAAATACCACACAGAACTAAAACACTTCTTAATTTCTCAAACTTTTTTACATTTTATCCATATTAAAGTATGTTTCATATATAAATATTTGATGTGAAATGAAAGCCCTGTTTCTCCTGAACAAAATGATATATAATAAGTGAGGGTGAATTTAATATGAAAGAGGTGAATTACGGTTTAACAGACATATAGCGCAAATTCTAGGTATTCTTTACGTTTTGTTTTGATCAGAACTTGTACAATTGCCTCCGTCCTTAAGGGTTAAAGTTATTTAATATTTTTAAAAATATTATTATATTTTTTTAAAATATTTTTTTTTATATATGATATATTTTTTTATATTTTAATACCTACGCTTCAGCAAGGTTAGTTGACCAATACACAAGTAAAGTAATTTAAAGGAACACTCTGGTCACTATAACTGCTTAATCTAAATTAAACACCTTTGTTTTGAATGGGGAGCTACTGATTGGCCTAAAGCACCCAGCAGTTTGCCTTGATTCCTGAAACTCTGTTTCAGAAGCCAGATGTGCTGGGGGACCTGGAGATAAGGCACTGAAGGCAGCTTTTGGGTTTAAATCATTGGAGAATGTTTTAAATGCTCAAGATAAGAGAGTGCCCAGGGGCCTCCTGTAACAGCTTAAATTAGATAAAGTTGTTACAGTGACCAGACTGTTCATTTAATATTTGATCTTAATTTATTACTTTTTCTTCCCTGGTATAAGAGATAGTCACAATACCTGGTTCAGGAGTTAAGCCTTGTGTCGGTACAGTACTTTCAGGGAAAGTATGGGCTCTCTGTTCAATCATATTTGAGCTTGTTGTGGATTGTATTACTTGTACAGGTACAGGTGTTGCTGCAACAGAATATTCGGGGACTGGAGAGGAAACATTTCCTGCAAAGAAAACAATACAGCAAATTAGTATTCAACAAGCAGGTTACAGGATGTTCTCATATGTTCATGTGTTCATGATTCATCTTAGACTACCATTCTCCACAGGGTATTATGGTTGCCAATCTCTAGCTGTGCTTAATGCAGTACATGCTGTGTGCTATACTTTTGTCACTCACAGATTTATCATGCAATGAAAGTCCTCCGCTAAACTGCTCCCATCGTAATATTCTTTATGATTGCTTTTCAAAATACAGATATAAATAGTTTGTCTACTCACCTGAACTGCATTTTACCAATGTCTCATGGCTTGCAGTAAATATTTATCTCACCAACATAACACATATTTCACTTAAAACTGTAAATGGAATATATTAGCAGATGTTTTATGACTTTACAGAGATTTAAGGATTTTTCTTTATAGTCAAGGAAAGCTGTGAGTCAATTTCCAGTTTGTAATGACTAACCAAGAATAGTAGACATAAAAAAGATTGTAAAAGGAGATTACTGCACATTCACAGTTTACCGTACAGAGAAATATGCATATTGCATTGCTTTGTAAATGTTAATAGAATGGGGTCTGCATGAATAGTCCAGCTCATGGTCAGAAATTAACATCTACTCTTAAAGGAACACTTTAAGTACGATCACCACAACAGTGTGCTCTGGTAGTTCTGGTCCCAGGATTGTCCTGGCGTTATCTCCTTTGTAAGCAGACAAACTGTTTAGAACAAGGTTTTGGTTCTGTCTTAGCAGTAATGGAGACGGGAGAACAATGCGAAGGTGATCCCAGATAAGAACTTAATCAATTCCAATATGATTTGACTAATTCAACAGGTGGTGCCAAAGCATTCCTTGCACCATTACAGCTTGTATGGTGTGTGGAGTGTTCCTTTAATTAATAAATAAGATTACCAAATTGTTATTAAACTGTTTATACATTTGGTAGTGCAACGTATCACACAGAATCCCATATTTGGTTATAACAAAATGAAGCAGCTTATACACAATGTGGCCCAAAGTTTATGTATACTCCTACTAATTACTGTGTTTGGATGTTTCAGCTTCACCTAATGCTAACAAGTGCATAAAATCCAGTAAATAGCCATGAAATCTCCATAGTACTGAAGAGCTCAGTGACTTTAGATGTGACACTGTCAAAGGATGCCATCCATAAAACAAGTGAAATATCTGTTCTACCTGATCTTCTTTGGTAATGGTAGACCATGCATACTCACAGTGTGAAAGCACCAACTGCTGAAGCACAAAGCATGTGAAAAACATAGCAATCTTCTGCTTAAAACACAGTTCCAAACTGACTCTGGAAGATACACACAATTCTCATATATACATGTTTAATGTTAAACCTGATCTGGAGTGGAGTAAAGTGTGCTGCCGCTGGACTATTAAACAGAGGAAACACGTTCTCTGGAGTGGCTTCACAAAAGTATTGCAGTCTGTAAGAATGTAAGAATGTGGGTGTGACTATGCCAGGAGATCGCTACCTGCCAGAATGCATTATACAAAATAATGGTGTAATAACTGTGGGATAATGGTCTGGGGCTGAGCTAGGCCCCTAAGTGAAGGGTAATCTTAGTGCTTCAGGATACATAGACATTTTGGACAACTGTGTGTATCAAATTTTTGTTTCCACAGTTTGGGGAATATCCTTTCCTTTCTCAACATACCCCTTCCCATTGCACAAAACGTGGTCTCAAACTTGGCTTGTTAAATTTGGTATGGAGGATCCTGAGCCATGACCTCAATCCTATTTAACACCTTCAGAATTAATCGCAAACCACACCTTCTCATCTAATATCAGTGCTTGTCCTCAGAAATGCTTTTTTGGCAAACATTTCCACAGAGAGAATCCAAAAGTGGCAGTTGTTCGAGCCACAAGTTAGACGAGTTAGGGGAGGCAACTCAATATTAATGCCAATGGTTTTGGAATGGGATATCTAACAATGTTTAGGTGTCCACATATCTTTGATCATACAGTGCATTTTCATAGTGATATTTACAAATAATGTATATTCTTATTTTGGCCCATTTTTTTTTTTTTTTTTTTTTTAATAAACTTTTAAAATGCTGACACTATAGTCACCAAAACAACGTAAGCTTAATGTAACAGATCTTACCAGTGCAGTCTCACTGCTCAATTCTTCCAATTAGGAGTTAAATCACTTTGTTTATACAGCTCTAGTCACACTTCTCTCCATGTGACTTACATAGCCTTCCTAGACACTTCCTGTAAAGTAAGATCTTATATTTATACTTCCTTTATTGCAAATTTAGTTTAATTCAGAATTTTTATCTACTGCACTATTAATAGCTTACTAGACCTTGCAGGAGCCTCCTGTGTGTAAATAACGTTCAGTTTAAAGATCAGGAGATAAAAGTAAGTTAACATTTGACTAAAATGTAAACCATTTTTTTTCCATGCAGGATGTCTCAGTCACAGCCAGGGGAGGTGTAGCTAGCACTGCATAAACAGGAACAAAAGTGATATAACTCCTAAATGTCAGAGAATTGAGCAGTGAAATTTCAGATGCATAATCTATACACAAAAAAAAAGTTTATTTAAGCTAAAGTTGTTTTGGTGACTATAGTGGCCATTTAACCTGTATATAATTTCATATATTGTGAAAAATATTTTAATAATATGTAATATTTTATATATTTATATGTATTATACATTATTAGATATTGTAATATTTTTAAACAAAAACATATTTTAAAAAATGTACCCAAAAACCTCAAAAGTTTATCAAACATGTTAAATCAGGTTCTTTAATGGAAATTATACAAGTCAGGAACACCCTAGCTTTAGCTTAATGTGTTAATATATTTAGTACCAGCTGATATAGTGGACATACTTCAAAAAGATACATCTCAATATATTCTTCCTGGTAAAATATTTCATAGAGAAATAAATAAATAAATTGCTAACTACTGAAACTAATCTCTACTGTAATGTAGTTATGACACTCATGTTCTGTGAATGACAACTTTTATGTAGGCACACAATATTAATTTTCTAAAACTATTTTACAATTATGTCTAATACATGCACAAAAATATACCAAATTAAAAAATATACTAAATACATGTATACTAATACACATATTGCCACTGTTTGTTAATGTTATTTTTTTTTTTTTCAATATATGATTTTTATTGAAGTTAAATGTGCAAGGGAAGAACAATCACATCAATAGTACAACAGTACTGTAGTGAGAAACAATAATGCATACAGAGACTACATGAATTGACAAAAGGAGTACACGCACAATACAAGATACATATTGATTAACAGTATATAGTGTGGTGACTGTAAATTCTCAGTGTATGACAACAAAGCGAGGTTAACAAACAATATTAACTTGCAATTACAATATTTTATATCACTCTGTCTTAGTTGTAGACCGAAGAGAGTTACAATATTGTCATGTGAAACTCAATGACGTTTCAAGTTGGAAAATATACTCTACAGGAGGCATCTGACATCTAATGATGTTCATAGTGAACTTATAGTCTGCAGAACAGGGTGAGCAATTCACATGGCCTAATTATTGATCGTGCTTTGAAATACTTATTACGGCTGTATTACCGTTACCTCGCTTCCTCTCTAGGAAGACTATCTGGCTGTCAACCAGATTTGTCTTAACAGTTACTTAGTTCTCCAGAGCACGTTGCAAAGACTGAACGAGAGTAAACAATAACAAAATTTTTTTTTTTTTTTTTTACTTAAATAGGGTGATGAACAAGGAGAAAGGAAGATGAGGGGGAGAGAATAGGGTAGAGTAGAATAGAATAACACTCTAATACCAGAAATTACGTGAAGTCCGTAATCGAATACGGATTACCAATGGCTTCCCAGTTATACCACATTACATTAAAGGAATCCAAGTTTTTTCCCATTGCCCACTTTTTTTCAAAGACATAAGTGGAGTTGACTTTGTTTATTACCTCCTGAACTATGGGACATTTTACACTTTTCCAATGAGTGGCTATGCTAGTTTTCGCTGCTACCAGAATGTTTAGTACCGCTGCTCTTGATGAGAGGTCGCCTAAATCAGGTAATAAATGGAGCATGTAACTGGCTGGTTTGAGTGGAATATCGTGACCACTAACTGACTTGATCAAAAGCCGTATTGAGTCCCAAAACGTGTGTAGAGCTGTACAATCCCAAAATATATGTTTCAACGTACCATTGGGATCGGCACATCTCCAACAGTTAGGGGTTGAACCTGGATAGATTAATCCTAACCTGGAAGGAGTCAAATACCACCTCATTAATATTTTGAAATAGGCTTCCCAGTGAGTAACACATTGTGAAGATTTTTTAGTGTATGTAATAGCGGTTTCCCAAGTAGATAGGGGAAATATTTCACCTAGGTCTCGTTCCCATCGGACCATGTATGGCAATTTGTTCTCGTCTGGATTGGATGATAGGGACGAGTAGCAAAAGGATAAAGATCTTACAGAGGGTGTGCTTTGGCGGGCCACAAAGCACAAGTGCCCTAGCCTACTCCACTCTCGTGGGTTGATGTATTTGATGGATCTGGATTGCAGAATATGTTTCAAACGTAAGTACACAAAAAGGTCTTTTGGTGGCAGCTGGAAAAGTTTTTGTATGGTAGGAAATGACATTAAACCTGTCTTTGTATATAAAGAAGACACATGTGAAATACCGCTTGAGACCCAGCGTGATACTGGCAAGTCCGGGGAAATAGCTGTGAGTGCCTGCAAGGGAGCCACGAAGAGTAGCTCTGAACAGGGCCCCAGCAATGAGCTCCAAGATTGCCATGATTTCAATAAAAAAGTCGTAGTAGACAACATGGTTGGGGATGTTGGATGTGTCATTGACCATAAATTATAACTCAGGGGGATTGAAGTACCACATTTAATTTCCAGATCCAGCCACACAGGTGTCGACTTGAGTGTCATTATATCTATACCTTGAGCTAGAGCAGACGCTATATAGTAGTTTTTAACGTTAGGAATTTGAAGGCCACCTTTTTTAATGGGGTACCACAGGGAACGGAAGGATACTCTCGGGGGCTTTTTTTTCCATACATGAGCATTTAAGGTCATTTTAAAACGTTTTAGCAGGGCATTAGGAAGGGCTATAGGCAATGTTCTGAATAGATATAGGATATGCGGTAGAGCCATCATTTTTAGGGAGTTAATTCTGCCTATCCAGGAGGCATTTGCCCCATTCCAGGATGCAATTTGTTTTGAGATTTTTGCTAGTACCACTTCGTGATTTTCTAGGATAGTTTGTTTCGTTGATCGAGCTATTTTGACACCTAGGTAGGAGATAGAAGTTTTGCGCCATTCGAATGTATATTGGGCTTGAAGTGAGTTTAACAGCTGCGTATCCATGTTAAAGGGAAGAATTTGTGTTTTAACTATGTTGTTCTTATAGTACGATATTTTGCCATACTCTAGCAATTTATTTATAACATGCGGAATTGAATGAGACGGTTCGGTAAGAAATAACATGATATCATCTGCGAAAAGTGCTGCCTTCTTTTCACCTGCCGGCGTGAGTATGCCAGGTATCGAGGGATCTTGTTTGATCGCTCTGATCAGTGGTTCCAGGCAGAGGATGAAAATGTGGGGAGAAAGGGGGTGTCAGGATTCACACCGAGACCTCCAGACTGCCAGACGGGGTCACCCTTTTATTGCCCGAAGAGGGATTTGAACCTGTATACTTGGCAGTTCTGAACCTGCTCTTTAACATCTGAGCCATTTCAGGACTTGGGATAACTCCTGTTTTATCTTGTATTGCCTGCAGCACTAAGGGGCTGGACTTCACCTGGCTCAGACCTGTCGATCACTCTCCAGCTGAACCTGATATACTAATCATCAAGGTATAAGACACTGCTCCTCCCTAAGGGCAGTGTCAGTTCAATGACTCTGGTTAGAGAGTTGCTACTCCACGTGCTAAGTATTCTCCTGACCTTGGATTGTGACTCGTATCTCCTGAATTCTGGCATCCTTTGACCTTGGCTTGTTACTCGTATCCCCTGATTTCCGGCACCCTCTGACCATTGGCTTACCTACGACTATTCTCCTGGATTTCCTTGTCTGTACTGCGACTACAAGCATTCACCTGCACAGCCCCCGTGCACAGATTCACAGGCCAGGTGAGTTCTACCTTGACCACCTCGGCCTGTGTCTAAATGCAAGGGTGAGCTTTTATCTCTGCATGTTGGACTCCCAGCAAGGTAAGCCTGACAGGGGGCAGCCTTGCCTAGTCCCATTAGTTATAGGAAAACTGCGAGAGAGAAAGCCGGTGTTGAACACCTTGGCAGAGGGCGCTGAGTATAGGGCTTTAATGCTATTAATGAAGGGGCTGGAGAATTGAAATGCCAATAGTGTATTTTCCATGTATGACCAATTGAGGCGATCGAACGCTTTTTCAGCGTCTAATGCCATAAAAACGCCTTGCACTTTTTTCTTCATGGCCCATTCTAATATATCTATGCAATACCTGGTATTGTCTCCTACCTGTTTACCTGGGACGAAACCTGCCTGTTCTTCTGAGACTAGATTGGGCAGTAAAGGTTTCAATCTGTTGGCGATGATCTTGGCATATAATTTAACATCAGCATTTAGGAGTGAGATCGGCCGAAGGTTACTACAGATCGTAGGGGGTTTATTTGGTTTGGGTAGAGTTATGATGAATGCCTCTAACATTTCTTGCGGGAAAGACCCAGATTTTTGGACTGCATTGAACATGTTTGTAATGTGAGGGGACAGATGTGATGCCATTTTAATGTAATAATAATTGGAGAGGCCGTCAGGGCCAGGGGCTTTATGTTTAGGGAGGGAGTGGATAGCTGATTCAACCTCTTCGGTCGTGAACGGTGTGCTCAGCAACTCGTTTTGCTGCGATGTGACCTGTGGGAGAGTTATATGTGTTAAAAAGTGCTTAATTTCTCCTATAGTGGGTGTGTGCGTGTCAGTGTGTTTTCCCAGATTATATAGGTCTTCGTAATAGTGAGATAGTTCGTTAACAATATCATTAGGATTAAACAATTTCACTCCGTCTTTGGATGTAATATAGGGAATTTTAGTCTGGATATATCTAGATTTTAATTGGCGCGCCAACAATTTACCGGCTTTATTACCCATATGGTAGAAATGTTGTTTCAGTTTTCGAGCGTGCTTAATATAGTCGTCTGCGTGTAGATGATGAATGGCCTCCTGTATTTTGGCTATTTGTTTGGATATGGACTTCGAGGGGGAAGTTTTATTGGATTTTTCCAATGATTCCAGCTGTTGGGTAAGCTGAACCATGGAGTTTTGGATGCGTTTTTTGTTTTTTGAGCCCAGTTTTATAAATGCACCCCTAATGACTGCTTTATGGGCAAGCCATTGTGTTTCAACGGAAGTGTGTTCGGTAGAGTTAGTCTGAAAATAGTGGTCTAATTCAGCAGCAATTGTTTTATGGTTATCCGGACAGTCTAAAAGTGATTCGTTTAATCTCCACTTTCCCCGACCTTTGGCGGGGTACGGGATCTCGATGGTGGTTTCAATTGGGGCATGGTTGGACCAGGTGCGTTGGCCTATTGTTTGGCTGACCAGATGTGGTAAAGTAGATTTGTCTATGATGCAAAGGTCTATACGCGAGTAAGTCGTGTGGACGTGTGAGAAATAGGAGTAATCTCTGCCCGTAGGATATAAATTTCTCCAGGCATCATATAAATCAGATGTATGTAGAAGATGGGTAAATAGTTTGCCGTTCTGTATAGATGTCTTAGTGGGGGGTTTTTTATGCGTGCGTTGAGTGTCCAACTGGGGGTCTAAGGCGCAATTGAAGTCGCCACAAATTATTAAATGTCCTTGTTTAAGCTTGGAGATTTTATTAAAGGCTTTTTTTAAGAAAGGATATTGAGCTTCATTAGGTGCATATAGGGATACTACTGTAGCTTTTATTCCGTTCATTTCACCCACTAAAATTAGTAATCTACCCGCTGGGTCTACGTATTGTTTGTACAATGAGAAAGCCCAATCTGAGTGGAAGAATATGGCAACTCCCTTGGTTTTATTTGGTGCATGTGCGTGAAACCCAGTTGGGTAACGTGGCGAGTATAGCCTAGGCGGGCCTTTCTTTTGGAGGTGAGTTTCCTGTAAGCAAACGATTGCTGCATTAGAGGCATGCATGTCTCGTAACAGCTGCCGCCGTTTGTTTGGACTATTAAGCCCTTTGACGTTGAGGGACATAATTTTCATTGTATTACGAGTCATACCAACAACAGTGTAGAGAAAGTGCTAATGACATGACCGTAACGTCCGATGGGCAGATGAGAATATTGAACTGTACTTTGAGTGAATGTTTGTTTTACAGATAAACCGCCCTGCGAAGTGATCGGGTTGTATTTGTGCCTCCCTCGCAAGCCAATAATGATGAATGCATCATCCTTTGGTAACATGTATAAGAGTGTGGAAATTACGGGGGAAAGGGGAGAGAGGGAAAAGATAAAGGGAAACAGCAAACACAAGTATATACAATTATCTCCATTTAGAAGGAGATGAGAAAGGGTCATATAGAGTTCACCGAAAGATGCACTCAAGAGGTGACCTGAAAAGTTGGTGGGAACGTGGGAACGTGGAGCTCCTACCGTCCTGATGTTGTATAACTCAAAAGCAGAAAAAGAGAGAACGTAGTTTTCTAACGAGTAGTATCGTGGCGGA
The DNA here is from genome assembly GCF_036172605.1 of Pelobates fuscus. Lineage (NCBI taxonomy): Eukaryota > Metazoa > Chordata > Amphibia > Anura > Pelobatidae > Pelobates > Pelobates fuscus. The sequence continues at coordinate 237,113,901 of NC_086321.1, read as the reverse complement.
TATGCCGCGCCCTGCTCATGTTAGGAAACAGCACTTTTAAACATCAACATAACAAGTGATTCGAATAGAGTGCAGTTGGTAGCCACAACAAATAAACCTGGGACAAACTACAGTATAAAGTAACAAGTTAACTTTGGTCTAAGTACGGAGTAGGTATAATCATTAGGTTGTATTGGTCAGGGTGGCTTTTTAACTAAGCTGAGCCTTAAAGTTAGGTCTAAAGTTTACGTGAGTCGCGGTGCGGCCCATGCACACACAAAGCACATTGAAAGGGCCAATGTTACATTAATCACGGCATTAGAAGAATAAAACAATATAAATAAAGCATGAACATTATGCATAAAGTTGAACCTTCCGCATGGCCAAGGGTGCGGATCGACTTAAGCGTCTGTACGCCTTCTAAAGGGACAATATAGTGAGACATATCATATAATGGTAACTTCAGTCCCAAGGCCTACAAAGTGATTACTATTTCCGACCAAGAAATAAATAAATGAGGGAAGTTGTAATCATATGGACAGGGTGAAAAATGCTTACATTCGCTTTTACTCTTATTTCTATGTCCCTGTAACAAGATTTAGCCTTGGTATATGCAATAAGTTAACAGGTGGGTGTTCACATACAGGATAGGAACCTCTGTTGAGCATAAAATGGAATACTATACCAATATTGCTCGAAATATGTGGTGCATGATGGCTGTAAAAGTTCATTTCACTGTGGTTCGGGCTCCTGCCATGTGCCACTCATTTTGGATTTTCTTCGGAGAACTCTCCCCGGATGCCACTTGATGTTCTCCTGTTGGTCGCCATAGTCCCCATTCAGAGAGAGTCTTCATACCTTCTTTAGGGTCGTTGATAACACGGGTTGTTCCCTGTCTCCAGACGATCAACTTTGTAGGGTAACCCCACTTGTAATTCACATTGTTGTTCCGCAAAGTTTTTGTAATGGTGATAAATTCTCTGCGCTTCGCCATGGTGGCAGCAGACAAGTCCGCAAATAAAGCAATTGCAGTGTGTGGGTCTGGAAGGTTCGCCATTTTCCTCGCTGCTGACAATAGGGATTCTTTGTGTACATAGTAATGAAATTTTACTATCACGTCTCTGGGCGATTCAGGAGGTAAACGAGACGGTCGAGGGAGTCTGTGCATACGATCATATGCCCATGCAGAGTCGGGTAAGTCCGGGACCAAGGCCTTGCAAATAGAAAGAATATGCGCTGGGAGAGCATCGTGGGAAATGTCGTCGGGAATACCCCGGAATCTGATATTTTGCCGCCTGGATCTGTCCTCCAGGTCAGCCAGCTTCAGTTTCAGTGCTTCATTTTCATCTGATAATGATTGGAGCTTGTCCACAACTTCGTTATGGGCATTGCATAGGTCGCCTGTTTTATTCTCCAGGTGGCTAGTCCGGTCGCCCAGGCTTGTAATCTCTTTCCGCAATTCTTTGTCAATACGCTGGAAATCAGCTTTTATGGTAGCTCTCAGCTCTTGCAGCATTTTATGGAGACTCTTCTCCGTTACTGGAGAGTCTGTATATTTGGAAGAGATTGACTCTTGATCGGAAGCACCGTCCGACATAGTTTCTGTCTCCTCGCCGCCATCTTGGGTAAGTACTTGGCGTTCTTTTTTCTTTATTTTGGCCGATTCTCGAGTTCTCGGCTGCTTGGGATAAGACATACTTCCTACACCGAAGTTCTGCTACGTTAGGGTAAGGTAATCTGTTGAGTTATCGCTTTGGGTAGCTTGAATTGTAGCTTTCAGGGCGGTTTAACGCCGGAGCTCCTACTCCATGCGGCCGCTCACACCGGAAGCCAGACACGCCCCCTGTTTGTTAATGTTAAAGCACTACCAAATAAAAAACTGCATTTCCGTTATTGAAAATAAATATAAATTACATATACAGTAAAGATTTACAAAAGAAAGCAGATTAAACTATTTGAAACAGCTTAAGTTAAGCATGCTTAAAAATTAGATTAAACTAAAATAAATATTGTAATTTAGAGGAACAACAAAGTATCTTATTTACACAGGCTGATCTCTAAACACATTTATTGTAGTTTAAAGACACATTATGGACTTTAACCGTGTTCCCCCCTGACTGAATGCTTGTTCTACTTACTGACTTTATGTTTGATACCATGTTATAACTTATTATTTGACTTTATTTTCCCTTCTGTACATACTTTACTTATTTCATTTATAGTGAAAACTATAATTGTTATGTGTATTTCACTTATTTATCTGTTTTTTTTTACAACAGTTCATATATTGTTGTGTATATGTCATTATAATATTAATTATATTAATAAATATATTAGACAAGACATAAAGACACATTGATTTTGTTGGTCTGATGTTTTTTTTAAGGTTACGTGCTTCCGCAATACATTGCTTTAAATGCTGTTCGGGTGATACTTCAACTACTTTGAAAGCCAGTGCAGACATACAAAGCAGCAGTAAAAAGCAGCGTAAAGGGCATTCTCAAACCCAGGCATATTTTTTTTTTTTTTTTTAAAAAGGCATGAACAGGGGTTTACCAACTGGGTTCTTTTTGGCTTAATCCTGTTCTGGCCATTAGATTCTGGGGTAGTAACAACCTGATGTGGGGTCATCTGACACCTGTTTATGAATATGAATAATGCACCCAAATAAGATCCAAACTTTGTGCAACATTGACACAGGAATTTGTAGAACACTATTAATAAAAACCTTACTGCCAAAGGCATACATCTTAATTTAACTTTCAGTCTTGCCTAGGTTGAGTCTCAGCAGGTCTTGCCCACCCTCATGAAAATACTTGATAAACCTTCATAAGAGTTATCTATAGTGGTATCATGTCAGCTAACATGGAATCATAGATATGTGTATCATCAACACACAACAATCCATGTACCTGGGTACGGTGTCCCAATAAATTAATATAGATAGAGATCAACTGCATCCTTTCAAAGAGATCTGGGTCAGTTTCTACACAGAATGAACTTATTGCAAAATGCAGAAGAGGTGAAAGAATTATCTTTAAAAAATAATCTAGGTGGTTGGGGCTTGGTTCTTTTAGAATAGTAAGAGTTTACTCTGCAATTCCTCTTTTGAAGTTTATGGGAAAACTGGCATTCAGTAAGCAGAGTAACCTCTTACTCTGTTAAGACAATTCAATCTTATGCATTTACTACATTAAAACACAGTTTCAGTCTATGACGTAATAGTCATGTATTTGTTTAAGTGTTGCATTTCAGTGGACGATAAATTAAATTCCCATTATTGACCAAAAAAAACATTGCAAAATATGCTAATAAGGTAATATTAATAGACAATGATAAGGTACATAATACTATATGTCTTCTTTGCCATATTTTATTTTAAGCCTGGATGTGCCATGCATGTTATACACCAACATACCGGCAAGATTATGTGGTTCTGTGCTTGGAAGTATATGTTGACACTACTATTCCATGGGCTTGTCTATCCTTCTCAGTAATTATTTTGGTTTATGGCCAATTTTATGTCTTTGCCTCTTGGGATATGTGAACTAGTACTAATATACTCTACTGCCCCTCATTTGTGATGATCTGGAGAGTAGTCATATATGGCACGTGGTATTCAGAATACTGGTTCACTTTGGCAGCAAAGGTTTAAAAAGAGATTACAGTTCTTAATTTACAAAAATAACAGTCTCGCTGAATGAGAATTGCGTTGCGTCTTGCAAATTCATTTTTTTCCCCGCAATTGCACTCAATATAACCCATACAAGTTATCAATTGTAAACATAATACGCACACGTTTAAAGTCACTCACTTTTTATGAGTCTCAGAAAATAGAGCACTGGTTATATTAGTTAGCTTACATGATATCATTTATCATAGACTAGGTTTTCTGTTATAATTTTTTTTAAATACATTTTTTAAATAGAAATATTGTTATATATTTTTACTAAACAGTTTTTATGAAATCTGACGTGTTTTTTTTTCAATTTGTTATATATTAAAATGTCATGCATTAATCATTGAATTAAAGATACTGACTCACCTGTTGTTCCATCAGTAGCAAATAAAACAATAAAAGCAAAGCAGTTAAAAGCAGGCGTTTTCATGATTTAATCCAAGAAAATCCTGGAAATCGAGAAGAAAATGTTGGCTGTGAAATGGGATAGTTTGAAATTGCTTTCATGCAATTGAGCGTCGGCTCAACCCACTGAACAGAAAATATAATTCTCTGGTCACTATGTAGTGAGAGCACACTATGAAATTTGACTCTTCTTCAAGTCGTACATTCTAGCTTTACCCATATCTGCCATCCTCAAAAAATCACAGATTGCTTCCAAATACCAGAGAGAATATTACACCTCAAAGAGAATGCATGGACGTCTAACAAGCACCTTTAAAATGTATTTCTAATCAAAGATTTTTAATTTTAACCAGAGTGATAGTATTTAAAGAATGTGAACTGTGCAAGAACCATAATGAAAAACATGTACTGTATATGGAAAAATACACCCTTCAAAGACTTCCAAAGTATACTACTGTAGATGGAAAAATGCAACATTGACTTTAATATTAAGCTAATTGAAATATTTACATAAGGTGAACAGTTCACATTTTATATTCAAGAAGTTTATAGTAAATGCATTACATCCACACAAAATAAAATTTTAATGAAATATGTTATTTTGTCAGTTAAATAAATGGACACTTATTGAAATAAGATGCCACTAGGAAGATTTCTATTACGATGGGAAGAGTTCACCTTATTAAATTGCTGGAGCATATTCTGCTGGTGTCAGCGATATTGATCATTCACATAGAAATAATGTTCTAAATAATGATTTGAAATCTGCATATTTGCATACAATAATAATCACCATGGATGATGTGTATCTTGATATTTAAAGGTTCTCTGTCACCTTAATTCACAAAGCAGCAGTTATATTACTGATTGTCTCTCTCAAGTAATAAAGATTAAAAAAAATAATAATAAATAAAAAAAATAATATAATACAGTGCTCTATTTTCTGAGACTCATAAAAAGTGTGTGAATTTAAACGAGTGCAAATTATGTTTACAATTGATTACTTGTATGGGTTATATTGAGTGCAATTGCGAAAAAAAAAAATAATTTGCAAGACGCAACGCAATTCTCATTCAGTGAGACTGTTATTTTTGTAAATTAATTGCAAGAGATCTGTAATCTCTTTTTAAACCTATGCTGCCAAAGCGAACCAGTATTCTGAATACCACGTGCCATATATGACTACTCTGCAGATCATCACAAATGTGGGGCAGTAGAGAATATTAATACTAATTCACATATCAAAAGAGGCCAAGACACAGAATGGGCCATAAACAAAAATATAATAATATAATACAGTGTAATGAAACAAGAATCAAGAAGAGGCCTGGCAAATGGAACCTTGTCTTTCTCTAGCCCTTGGGTTGTAAATATTTAGCAGTAACTGATTGACTCTTTTTCGTGTCCTTTTGGTTAATCTGAATATCTTTTCCATATTTTAATTAATTAAATTTGGACGAGCCAAACTATTACATGGATGAAATTTGGATGACCCACCTTTTATATTGGACAAAGTGGGTCAGTTAAAACAAATGTTTTCGCTATTCACAAGTTTAGTTGAGAGTATTATATATTAAGGTCATCGAAAGACCCAGGAGATGCTCACCTTTTTCATAAATAGCCCAAAAAGGGTCTAGGAGTTGCCAATTCTTTTGGGTCCTAAGTGAAAAATTCCTAAAGGGACTAAACCTTTTTTATATATGACCCATAAAGCATCTGTGCATTTCCTGTTCCCTAAGTGGTTAATCAATTATTTAATATAAAGGTAAGTATAACAACCCCACACAATGCCTAAACCTATACCATCCAAAGAGATAAACAAAGGATCGCAACATATTGCCAAACCTTATGGTGGCAATACTTAAAGCAATGTCTGTAGTAGGCAAAATAGCAACATTAAGACACAAAGCAATGTCAAAAATGCCAGAAGTACACAACAGCGAGAAGCCAAGGAGTCTAGAATAATAGAATAGTCAGATAAGCCAAATCGAGAAACCAGAATATCACAAAACGAGGAACGTGCTATTGGAATCACAAGGAAATCCAACAGGGCAATGAACAGATATAGAGAATATATAGGCCTTGACAGCTGCACCCTTAAAATTTGAGAGGACATCGGCAACGATGTGAGTTTGCATCAATACAGTCATGATGTGGCTGTGGTGCTACACGGTCTGATGCTAGAAACGCTGGCAGTGTTATCTTAGGGTGTGAAACTGATGTGATGCTTACTTGCGTAGGTACATGTAAAAATTTGATAGAAGTGCACTCCACCCCTTGCCAAGGAATCCAGGGTGCTTCACTGGATATGTCCCAGTACCAAAATGGACCAAATGTAATAGTAGAAATAGAAAATGAATCCAGGCACTCCAAATGAATTCCAAGAAAAAGGCAATTTATTGGAACCAGCAGCTACAAAGCGACGTTTCAACCCCTTAGGGTCTTTATCAAGCTTGATAAAGACCCTTAGGGGATGAAACGTCGCTTTGTAGCTGCTGGTTCCAATAAATTGCCTTTTTCTTGGAATTCATTTGGAGTGCCTGGATTCATTTTCTATTTATACTTGCGTAGGTAGGCGCACTAAATGAGACATTATAAGGGAGTGCATTCTTACAATAGATAAGTGACAAGGGGTCTCCAAGTATGGTCCCAACTAACCTAAAAAGATAAATAAATACAATTTGCAAAAATAAAAAGTTCATACTCACCTGTAGACGTCCTGATTGATTAAAGATTATATACCAATGCAACTTGTGAATCTCAGTTTATATTTGTAAGCATGATTTTACATGACAATCCTGTGTGGTGGTATTTCCTTCGCGGTAGTGATTTGAGTTTCATGTTCTGCCTTTCCAGAGCACTAGTTCTGCCTAGTGTTCTCTTCATATATACTGTACTTATATCTAGATTCACTTAGAAGCACATGGTTAGAAACTGGCATTGCAGCAAATTTACATCATAAAAAATATTGACTAATTGGTGTAAATCTCTAGTGAATTCAATTAGTAAACATTTTTTGTCAGGAAACCACATAAATAATTTCAAGCATAACAAAAATCTATTTCATTGGTACTCCTTACCGTGTGTAAGGTTTCACTAGCTGAGTACCACTGGATAAAATAACACTTTTATTGTTGCAGCCAGAAGTAGTGCTATGTGCTCCTTCCTGTGGCACTGATAGTAAATTATAACAGAGGGATATTGGAGATCTCAAACAAACATGGAGAGGCCCAGAATATAAACCAAGAGCAAGGCATTAGGCTGCTAGAGTAGAACCTGCCAAGAATGTAGTACATTGACGTTGTGGCATGCTTATGCAATGTATGATCATATAATGTAACTAAACCCCCATTATTTTTGGTGAGATGCTTTTAAATAAAACTATTATATTCTATGAGACTTAAAATTGCTTTATCCAAGCATCTCCTTGGATCCAAGCATTTCCTTGTCTGTGCTAAACATGTAAGGAACTCTTGTCATCTTCATTAGATGGTGGGGAGATCAGAGTGGCACAGGGAGTCTCACCTCTGGCTGGGAGCCATATTCTCGCAAACTCAGGTCACTGAGAGTGTTGTCGCTGGTTCCCATGTCAAAGCTCTCAGTAAAGCTGGAGCTCATCTGAAGTAAGTATACCAGAGCGCACTGAGCCCGCTGGACAACCAGGAATGTCCCCCTGATGCCGACTCCCTTAGCCAAAGGGAACAAACGGAGGGGAGAACTAATATATATATATTTTTTTTTTATATTTTCTTCCACTCTGCAGCCTGAACCCCTATGCCCACATACACAACAGCCACACATATACACAATAAAGCCCCCTATACATACACATACACACACACACAAAACAGCCCCACCTAAACTCACTGTTGCCAATGTAGATTAAATACATGTATACGCACACTGCAGCCCCTAGATGCACACACTCCTTCTAGAAACACATTACATCTCATGGACTAACACATACACTATACCCTCTAGACTCACAAATACTCTATAGTCCCTGGACATACACACTACAGTACATATGCAAACACAAACTACCTTTTGCACACATGCTACAGCCCCTATATATAAACACGCACATTACAGTCCCTGTACACATACAAGCCCACAACAAGATACACCCACATGCACACAACAGCCACTATACACATACAAGCCCACAACACCTTCTAGAAACACTTTAAATACACACACATGCTTTCTCGCTCTCTTTACCACCACTAGACACACACACACACAAACACACACAATTTATACAGCCTCTGGATGCATACACTTTACATTCAGTTGAAACACATACACACTAGAGTCCCTAGCCACAAATAGTACACCACAGACTCCTTTACACACACACTACACCACAAACAGTCACCTCTACATACATGCAACTCCACAATCCCACAATCCCACAATTAGCCTTTAACTAAATGCAGCATCACAGACAGCCTCCCCATACATGCACAACACCCTTTACTGGCCATGCCCCACTTTTGTCCTCTGGACTGGTATCCCTCTTAAATGGACACCAGAGACAAGTCACCCGGAAATGCAGAGCTGTGCTGTGTAAAATAAACACAGGGCATTACTCCACGTGAGAGCTCTTCAGCAGGGTTCTGCGCCGGAGATTCCATGGAGGAACAGGGAATTAACATACTCACTTTGAGGTGGTGAGCATGTCATTGTTGATGATGACATGATACGTCCCCTCTCTATTTCAGCCCCCTCTTACTGGGCTGCTCTGCCTTTAAATGCATGGGCTGAATTTTTTTTTGCCCTGTATGGCTATATATATACATATACACATACACATACACACTGTCATGGGAAAAAGAAAATACATACTCTTTGAATGCTATGGTTTTGCATATCGGGACACATTATCATCTGCTTCTTCACAGGTCTTATAATTAGGTAAATACAGCCTAAGATGAAAATCAACACAGTGTCATGATTTATATTACATAAATAAATCTAAAATGGAAAAGCCATGTGTGAAAAACGAAGTACACTTTATGATTCAATAGCATGTAGAACAACCTTTAGCAGCAATAACTTGAAATAATTATTTTCTATATGACTTATCAGTCTCTCACACCATTGTGGAAGAATTTTGGTCCATTCTGCTTTAAAATGTTGCTTCAGTTCACTGATGTTTGCTGGCATTTGTTTATGCACAGCTCTCTTAAGGTCCCACCACAGCATTTCAATCGGGTTGAGGTCTGGACTCTAACTGGGTCATTGAAATACCTTGATCTTTTTATTTTCAGCCATTCTGTCGTAGATTTTCTGATGTGATGGGATCATGGGATCATTATCCTGTTGCATGACCCAATTTCAGCCAAGCTCTAGCTGCCAGGCAGATTGCCTCACTTTTGACTCAAGAATAATTTGGTATACAGAGGAGTTCATTGTTGAAACAATGACTGCATGGTTCCAGGAATCCCGTGGCTGCAAAACAAACCCAAAACCATCAGCCTTCCACCACCATGCTTGACAGTTGGTATAAGGTATTTGTGCTGATATGCTGTGTTTGGTTTTTGCCAAAAGTGGCGCTGTGCATTATGGCTGAACATCTCCACTTTGGTCTTGTCTGTCCAAAGGACATTGTTCCAGAGGTCTTGTGGTTTGTTCAGATACAACTTTGGAAACCAATTCCATAATACCATGATCTTTTTAGAGAGAAGAGGGTTTCTCCAGGCAACCCTTCCAAATAAACCATACTTGTTTAGCAGGGCCAGATTAAGAGCCCAGTGGGCCTGGTGCTGACAATGATGATGGGCCTAATTTGGTCTTATCGACTAAAAACACTAAACCAGTCATACCTACCAATCGTCATGTATCTGGCGGAAGTGGTGCTGAAGGGAAACTCGAATTTATGCTTTCATCTTTCAAGTAAATCCATACCTCTAACAGCAGTGTCCAGTGAAGCAGGCAGTCAATGGACGGGGTAAAAAAGTGGGCCACTGAAGCAAATCATGTAATCAGAAGTGGCAAAAGGCGTGTCTGTCTAAAGAATTGGAAGGCCAGCCTGGCATGAATGCATGTTAGGCTGCCTGCCAATCATGCATGCTGGCCAACTAAGGGCACACTATGCAGACAGCACCCTGAGCTTGGCATAAATGCGTCTAATGATGAGTTCGCTCCACACTTTCTATGGACTGTCCCCTAGCACTCGTTGGTTCATTCCTCTACTAACCTCCTTACTAGCAGGCAGAAACTCCTGGTATATAGTCTGGGACAGAGAAAAGCGGTATGTAGTGAGTGCAGAAGAAAGGGAACATGCCACAGTGTTAGAGAGACTGAAACAGCAAGAGTATTTGCATTGTGCACACAGTCAGCTTTACCTTAACTAATTTCATTGTCAGCCAGTCCACACAAGTTTTGTTCCCATACATCCCTCTAAAGTTTCCATGCTTAAGCAAGAGTATGTAAAGGATAGTTAGGGTTGCCACCTTTCGTGGAAAAAAATACCGGCCTTACTAATTTGCATAATTAAATATGTATGCGTGTAAATCACAAGGAGTGACCTAAGAGAAAATTCTATAAAATCACCAAAAAACTACTTACATTTATTCTGCTGAATAAAAGATGGATTGTTCCCAGTGTCTTAGTGTCCCCTAGTCTTCCAGTGTCCTCGTATTCCAGTATCCCCTAGTGTCTGTGTCCCCTATTAGTGATGTACCGAACTGTTCGCTGGCGAATAGTTCCCGACGAACATAGCGTGTTCGCGTTCGCCACCACGGGCGAACACATGGGCGCTTGGATCCGCCCCCTATTCATCATCATTGAGCAAACTTTGACCCTGTGCCTCACGGTCAGCAGACACATTCCAGCTAATTAGCAGCAGACCCTCCCTTCCACACCCTCCCACCTCCCTCCCAGCATCCATTTTAGATTCATTCTGAAGCTGCATGCTTAGTGAGAGGAGGGAAAGTGTAGCTGCTGCTCATTAGATAGGGAAATTGATAGCTAGGCTAGGGTATTCAGTGTCCACTACAGTCCTGAAGGACTCATCTGATCTCTGCTGTAAGAACAGTACTCCAAAAAGCCCTTTTTAGGGCTAGAACATCAGTCTGCCTTATTTTTTTTATTTTTTTTCTGTGTAATGTAATTGCAGTTGCCTGCCTGCCAGCTTCTGTGTCAGGCTCACAGTGCATACTGTGCCCATTTGCCCAGTGCCACCATTCACTCACTGGTGTCACAATAGCTTAAGCTTGACATTTAAAAAGAAAAAACATTTTTTCACTGTAATAAATTGAATAGCAGTTAGTTGTCTGCCAGCTTCTGTGTCAGGCTCAGTGGATACTGTGCCCATTTGCCCAGTGCCACCACTCATATCTGTTTTCACAATAGCTTATGCTTGACATTTAAAAATATTTTTTTTTCACTGTAATAGATTGAATAGCAGTTAGTTGCCTGCCAGCTTCTGTGTCAGGCTCACAGTGGATACTGTGCCCATTTGCCCAGTCAGTGCCACCACTCATATCTGGTGTCTCTATAGCGTGCTTTTACAAAGTTTTCCAGTGTAAGCTAATAGCAGTCAGTGTCCTTAAAGCGGGTGTGTCAGGCCTTCAGCGTGTGCCCTGCAGACCCCTGGCAGTGTACTTTGACAGTTGCCACTCATATCTGGTATCTCTATAGCGTGCTTTTACAAAGAAAAAAGTTTTCCAGTGTAAGCTAATAGCAGTCAGTGTCCTTAAAGCGGGTGTGTCAGGCCTTCAGCGTGTGCCCTGCAGACCCCTGGCAGTGTACTTTGACAGTTGCCACTCATATCTGGTGTCTCTATAGCGTGCTTTTACAAAAAAAAGTTTTCCAGTGTAAGCTAATAGCAGTCAGTGTCCTTGAAGCGGGTGTGTCAGGCCTTCAGCGTGTGCCCTGCAGACCCCTGGCAGTGTACTTTGACAGTTGCCACTCATATCTGGTGTCTCTATAGCGTGCTTTTACAAAGAAAAAAAGTTTTCCAGTGTAAGCTAATAGCAGTCAGTGTCATTAAAGCAGGTGTGTCAGGCCTTCAGCGTGTGCCTTGCAGACCCCTGGCAGTGTACTTTGACAGTTGCCACTTATATCTGGTGTCTCTATAGCATGCTTTTACAAAGAAAAAACGTTTTCCAGTGTAAGCTAATAGCAGTCAGTGTCCTTGAAGCGGGTGTGTCAGGCCTTCAGCGTGTGCCCTGCAGACCCCTGGCAGTGTACTTTGACAGTTGCCACTCATATCTGGTGTCTCTATAGCGTGCATTTACAAAGAAAAAAAGTTTTCCAGTGTACGCTAATAGTAGTCAGTGTCCTTAAAGCGGGTGTGTCAGGCCTTCAGCGTGTGCCCTGCAGACCCCTGGCAGTGTACTTTGACAGTTGCCACTCATATCTGGTGTCTCTATAGCGTGCTTTTACAAAGAAAAAAAGTTTTCCAGTGTACGCTAATAGCAGTCAGTGTCCTTAAAGCGGGTGTGTCAGGCCTTCAGCGTGTGCCCTGCAGACCCCTGGCAGTTTACTTTGACAGAAGCCACTCATATCTGGTGCCTCCATAGAGTGCTTTTACAAAGAAAAAAAGTTTTCCAGTGTACGCTAATAGCAGTCAGTGTCCTTAAAGCAGGTGTGTCAGGCCTTCAGCGTGTGCCCTGCAGACCCCTGGCAGTTTACTTTCACAGTTGCCACTCATATCTGGTGTCTCTATAGCGTGCTTTTACAAAGAAAAAAAGTTTTCCAGTGTAAGCTATTAGCAGTCAGTGTCCTTAAAGCGGGTGTGTCACGCCTTCAGCGTGTGCTCTGCAGACCCCTGCCAGTGTACTTTGACAGTTGCCACTCATATCTAGTGTCTCTATAGCGTGCTTTTACAAAGAAAAAAAGTTTTCCAGTGTAAGCTAATAGCAGTCAGTGTCCTTAAAGCGGGTGTGTCAGGCCGTCAGCGTGTGCCCTGCAGACCCCTGCCAGTGTACTTTGACAGTTGCCACTCATATCTGGTGTCTCTATAGCGTGCTTTTACAAAGAAAAAAGTTTACCAGTGTAAGCTAATAGCAGCCAGTGTCCTTAACCCCTTAAGGACCAAACTTCTGGAATAAAAGGGAATCATGACATGTCACACATGTCATGTGTCCTTAAGGGGTTAAAGCGGGTGTGTCACGCCTTCAGCGTGTGCTCTGCAGACCCCTGCCAGTGTACTTTGACAGTTGCCACTCATATCTAGTGTCTCTATAGCGTGCTTTTACAAAGAAAAAAAGTTTTCCAGTGTAAGCTAATAGCAGTCAGTGTCCTTAAAGCGGGTGTGTCAGGCCTTCAGCGTGTGCCCTGCAGACCCCTGCCAGTGTACTTTGACAGTTGCCACTCATATCTGGTGTCTCTATAGCGTGCTTTTACAAAGAAAAAAAGTTTACCAGTGTAAGCTAATAGCAGCCAGTGTCCTTAAAGCGGGTGTGTCAGGCCTTCAGCGTGTGCCCTGCAGACCCCTGCCAGTGTACTTTGACAGTTGCCACTCATATCTGGTGTCTCTATAGCATGCTTTTACAAAGAAAAAAAGTTTTCCAGTGTAAGCTAATAGCAGTCAGTGTCCTTAAAGCGGGTGTGTCAGGCCTTCAGCGGGTGTCCTGCAGACCCCTGGCAATGTACTTTGACAGATGCCACTCATATCTGGTGTCCATAGGCGTGCGCAGCCTATTGCATTAGGGTGTGCACCCTAAAGCACAAGCACACGCGGCGTGTATATATATATATATATATATATATATATATATATGTATGTATGTATGTATATATATATACACATATATACACACACACACACAAAGCTGTGTGTGTGCTGTGTGAGGGTGCTGTTAGTGTGATGTGTGTGTGAGGGTGCTGGTAGTGTACTATGTGGGTGAGGGTGTTTGTGTGTGCGTGCTTGTGAGGGTGCTGTGAATGTACTGTGTGTGAGGGTGCTGTTTGTGTGTTTGTGTTTGTTAGGGTCCTGTTTGTGTTTGTGAGGGTACTGTTAGTGTGCTGTGTGAGTGTGAGGGTGCTGTTTGTGTAATGTGTGTGAGGGTGCTGTGTGTGTGGGTGCTGTATGTGTGTGTGGGTGCTGTATGTGTGTTGGTGCTGTGTATGTGTGTTGGTGCTGTGTATGTGTGTGGGTGATGTGTATGTGTGTGGGTGCTGTGTATGTTTGTGGGTGCTGTATGTGTGTATGTGCTGTATGTCTGTGGGTGCTGTATGTGTGTATGTGCTGTGTATGTGTGTGTGTGTGCTGTATGTGTGTGGGTGCTGTATGTGTGTGGGTGCTGTATGTGTGTAGGTGCTGTATGTGTGTAAGTGCTGTGTATGTCTGTGGGTGCTGAATGTGTGTTGGTGCTGTGTATGTGTGTAGGTGCTGTGTATGTGTGTGGGTGCTGTGTATGTGTGTGGGTGCTGTGTATGTGTGTGGGTGATGTGTATGTGTGTGGGTGCTGTGTATGTTTGTGGGTGCTGTATGTGTGTATGTGCTGTATGTCTGTGGGTGCTGTATGTGTGTGTGTGCTGTATGTGTGTGGGTGCTGTATGTGTGTGGGTGCTGTATGTGTGTAGGTGCTGTATGTGTGTGGGTGCTGTATGTGTGTAGGTGCTGTATGTGTGTAGGTGCTGTGTATGTCTGTGGGTGCTGAATGTGTGTTGGTGCTGTGTATGTATGTGGGTGCTGTATGTGTGTAGGTGCTGTATGTGTGTAGGTGCTGTATGTGTGTGGGTGCTGTGTGTGTGTGGGTGCTGTGTATGTGTGTAGGTGCTGTATGTGTGTTGGTGCTGTGTATGTCTGTGGGTGCTGTGTATGTGTGTGGGTGATTGTGGGGGGTGGAGGTGGGGGTACATTACTTGATATCCCCCCTCCCTTCTTACTTTATGTAGGGAGGGGGGATCCTTCCCTGCTGCCTTCCCTGGTGGTCCAGTGGAGGTGGGGGCAGATCAGTTATCCCCCCTCCCTTCTTACCTTATGCCTGGGAGGGGGGATCCTGCTGCTGCCGCCATCCATCCCTGGTGGTCCAATGGAGAGTGAACTCTAGCCCCGCAGGGACCGTGGCAACGCTCAGATCTCGCGAGAGGAGCCCGGCGGAGCTGCTGGCAATAGCTCCGCTGGTCCTCTCCTGCCTCCCTCACTGCCTGTGAGCCGGTGAGGGGAGGCTGAGAGCAGAGCCGGCGCTCGGATAGCGCCGGCTCTGCTTGAGCCGACAGGGGGGATCCTGAGATCTCCCCTGCCGGTCTCAATACATAGGCGTGCCACGGGGATTAGGGTGTGCCCAGGCACACCCGGCACACCCCGTGCGCACGCCTATGCTGGTGTCTCTATAGCGTGCTTTTACAAAGAAAAAAAGTTTTCCAGTGTAAGCTAATAGCAGTCAGTGTCCTTAAAGCAGGTGTGTCAGGCCTTCAGCGTGTGCTCTGCAGAACCCTGCCAGTGTACTTTGACAGTTGCCACTCATATCTGGTGTCTCTATAGCGTGCTTTAACAAAGAAAAAAAGTTTTCCAGTGTAAGCTAATAGCAGTCAGTGTCCTTAAAGCGGGTGTGTCAGGCCTTCAGCGTGTGCTCTGCAGACCTCTGCCAGTGCACATTACCACTCATATCTGGTGTCACAATAGCATGCATTTAAAACCAAAAAACTTTTTTCACTGTTATAGATTGAATAGCAGTTAGTTGTCTTCAAGCGGGTGTGTCAGGCCTACAGCGTGTGCTCTGCAGACCTCTGCCAGTGCACATTGCCACTCATATCTGGTGTCACAATAGCGTGCATTTAAAACCAAAAAACTTTTTTCACTGTTATACATTGAATAGCAGTTAGGTGTCTTCAAGTGGGTGTGTCAGGCCTACTGCGTGTACTCTGCAGACCTCTGCCAGTGCACATTGCCACTCATATCTGGTGTCAAAATAGCATGCATTTAAAACCCAAAAACTTTTTTCACTGTTATAGATTGAATAGCAGTTAGTTGTCTTCAAGCGGGTGTGTCAGGCCTACAGCGTGTACTCTGCAGACCTCTGCCAGTGCACATTGCCACTCATATCTGGTGTCAAAATAGCATGCATTTAAAACCAAAAAACTTTTTTCACTGTTATAGATTTAATAGCAGTTAGTTGTCTTCAAGCGGGTGTGTCAGGCCTACAGCGTGTGCTCTGCCAACCTCAGCAAGTGTAATTTGCCACTCATATCTGGTGTCTCTATAGCGTGCCTTTACAAAAAAAATCTTTTTTTCACTGTTATAGATTGAATAGCAGTTAGTTGTCTTCAAGCGGGTGTGTCAGGCCTACAGCGTGTACTCTGAAGACCTCTGCCATTGCACATTGCCACTCATATCTGGTCTCACAGTAGCTTGCACGCATAGTACCACTAATCCCCCAAAAAATGACAGGCAGAGGCAGGCCACCCCGCAGGGGCCATCATGGTCATGGTGCTGTGATTCCCTTGGCCCTAGAATAATGCCCAGTTTTATGAGGCCACGTACCCTAAACTGGAAAAGTTCTGAGGACATAGTTGACTGGCTAACACAGGACACCCAATCTTCTACAGCTTCCGCTCGGAACCTTGACGCACCATCCTCCTCCAGCTTAGTTTCAGGCACCTCTCAAGATACCACTCACCCGCCGGCCGCCAGCACCAAAATTAGCACCACAGCCGCTTTACTTGGTATGTCAGAGGAGTTAATCACACATCCGTTTGAAGAAATGAGTGATGCGCAACCATTATTGCCAGAGGATGTAGATAACAGGGATATGTCTCAGGCAGGCAGCATTACACACATGGACGTACGGTGTGATGATGATGATGTTGTACCCGCTGCTGCTTCCTTTGCTGAGTTGTCAGATACAAGTGAAGCGGTTGATGATGACGATGCGTCCATGGATGTCACGTGGGTGCCCGCTCGGCAAGAAGAAGAACAGGACAAAAGTTCAGATGGGGAGACAGAGAGGAGGAGGAGACGAGTTGGAAGCAGGGGGAGGTCGTCGCAAAGAGCTAGTGGCACAGTCAGACAGCATGCATCGGCACCCCTGGAGTCAGCCCGAGAGCACGCCAATCAACGCATGCTGTGTCCACCACCAGAATGCCGTCTTTGCAGAGCTTAGCAGTGTGGATTTTTTTTTGTGTGTCTGCCTCTGACAACAGCAATGCCATTTGCAACCTGTGCCAAAAGAAACTGAGTCGTGGGAAGTCCAACACCCACCTAGGTACAACTGCTTTGCGTAGGCACATGATCGCACATCACAAACGCCTATGGGATCAACACATGAGTACAAGCAGCACACAAACTCTAAGCCGCCATCCTCCTCCTGGTCCAGCATCTTCAGCCACGTCAACCACTGCTGTCCTTCTTGCCCCCTCTCAATCATCCGCCACTCAGTCTCCCGCCTTGAGCAGTTCCTGCTCATTTGCCCACAGTCATGTGTCTGTCAAGGACATGTTTGAGCGTAAGAAGCCAATGTCAGAAAGTCACCCCCTTGCCCAGCGTCTGACAGCTGGCTTGTCCGAACTATTAGCCCGCCAGCTTTTACCATACAAGCTGGTGGAGTCTGAGGCGTTAAAAAAAATTTGTAGCTATTGGGACACCGCAGTGGAAGGTACCCGGACAAAATTTATTTTCACAAAAGGCAATCCCCAACCTGTACTCGATTGTGCAAAAGGAAGTAATGGCATGTATGGCACACAGTGTTGGGGCAAGGGTCCATCTGACCACTGATACCTGGTCTACAAAGCATGGTCAGGGCAGGTATATCACCTACACTGCGCATTGGGTAAACCTGCTGATGGCTGCCAAGCATGGAATGCATGATTCTGCAGAGGAGTTGGTGACAATGCCACGACTTGCAGGCAGGCCTGCTGCCACCTCCTCTACTCCTCCTACTCCATCCTCTTCCATAACCTCCTCTGCTGAGTCCTCTTCTGCTGCTGCATCTTGCTCCACATCAACGGAACCCCCCCATCTCCCCAGGTACTATTCCACATCCGGATACGGCAGTGTCACGCTGTCTTGGGTTTGACTTTCTTGAAAGCAGAGAGTCACACCGGAAAACCACTCCTGTCCGCCCTGAATGCACAGGTGGAAAAGTGGCTGACTCCGCAGTAACTGGATATCGGCAAAGTGGTTTGTGACAACGGAACAAATTTGTTGGCGGCATTGTTGGGCAAGTTGACACATGTGCCGTGCATGGCACATGTGTGTAATCTGATCGTACAATGCTTTGTGCATAAGTACACAGGCTTACAGGACGTCCTGAAGCAGGCCAGGTGTGTGGCCATTTCAGGCATTCCTACACGGCCATGGCGCACTTTGCTGATATCCAGCGGCGAAACAACATGCCAGTGAGGCGCTTGATTTGCGACAGCCCGACACGTTTGAATTCAACATGTAACGGACCGTTTCAGCAGACAAGGGGTTAAAATCCGTTTAGGCGATATGCCCCTTTCTGAGAGACAGGCACAGCTACTGCAGAATACCAAACTCCAGAACTGGATACAAAATAGCACTTCAAACTGGGACCTCACGAATAGCTGCTAGCAGACGAACAGGAAAAGCAGACATCAGCTTACACTCCTAGCAATCGATCTCCAACAGCATACAGTGAATCCCCCCAAGAACGAGACAAGGCTCCGTGTTGAGGGTCAAGCAGTGGTCTGAGGTGCTGGCACACCCAGCCTGGTTTTTATTACAAGTGAACACATACAGGCCACACCCGGGGGGAGGCATAAAATGACCAATAGTATCACGGGTGCAACCCACACATCCCCTCCCCTTAGTGTGACACATAATCCCATTATACATACAGTTAAAACATACTTTTTACCCAACTTTCATAACTCTAAAACCATACATCACATTCACATAAAAATCCATATCCACAATCAATCCATTCAGGGGAACAACATATTAAAAATTGGCATGAATCAGACCAGGGGTTCAAAAGTTAGTAAAGTATCTTTTAAAACCCCTGGCAGCATGGCAAAAAAAACATCCCCACAATGCATCCTGGTTTCATCCCTTCTGCCCTGGAGATAATTGGAGAAGGAATCCAATTATCCAGGACTAGAGGCAGACTTCATTAACCACATGGTTGCAAAACAACATAAAACTCTTTAAAATACATAAAGTCACATTTTACACATAACACACAGACATTTCACATATCCCCAGATAGCTCAGGTCTGAGTGCACATTATTAGGTGAATGGCACTCAGACCAACCGAATACAGTTTAATCGCCATAGAGCCAAAGTCTTTAATCACACGAATAGGCTCCATGGCATAGCTATCTGGGTTACCACAGCTCACACAGGGCAAGTACCAAATGACCCCACTGTATTTAAAGGGCCAGAATGAGTGACATACACTCTGGTATGGCCGAATACTGTTTTTAAAGGGCCCAAACTCCCAGGGCCATAGTCCAAAGGCAGCAGGCGGGCAGCCAGGCTTCTCCAATGCAATGTGGCGAGATTGCTCTTGTCACACAACACTCCTAATGTTTGACCGCCTGCTCCAACAAGAAAAAGCCATTAATGAATATTTGTATGACCGGGGTGCTAGGACAGCCTCTGGGGAGCTGGGAATTTTTTTGCCACGTTACTGGATGCTCATGCGCAATGCCTGTAGGCTCATGCGTCCTTTTGAGGAGGTGACAAACCTAGTCAGTCGCACCAAAGGCACCATCAGCGACATCATACCATTTGTTTTCTTCTGGGAGCGTGCCCTGCGAAGAGTGCTGGATCAGGCCGTAGATGAGCGTGAAGAGGAAGAGGAAGAGTTGTGGTCACCATCACCACCAGAAACAGCCTTATCAGCATCACTTGCTGGACCTGCGGCAACGCTGGAAGAGGATTGTGAGGAAGAGGAGTCAGAGGAGGAATGTGACTTTGAGGAGGAGGAGGAAGACCAACCACAACAGGCATCCCAGGGTGCTCGTTGTCACCTATCTGGTACCCGTGGTGTTGTACGTGGCTGGGGGGAAGAAAATACCTTCATTGACATCACTGAGGAGGAGGAACGGGAAATAAGTAGCTCGGCATCCAACCTTGTGCAAATGGGGTCTTTCATGCTGTCTTGCCTGTTGTGCCCTCATATAAAAAGGCTGAAGGAGAACGACCTGTACTTGGTGTCCACGCTACTAGACCCCCGGTATAAGCAGAAAGTGGCGGAAATGTTACCCAATTACAACAAGTCGGAAAGGATGCAGCATTTGCAAAATAAATTAAAAAGTATGCTTTACACAGCGTATAAGGGTGATGTCACAGCACAACGGGAATCTAACAGGGGAAGAGGTGGAAGTCATCCTCCTCCTCCTCCCACGACCACGTCGGCAAGGACAGGACGCTTTAAAGACGTGTTGTTGATGGAGGACATGCGCACCTTTTTAATTCCTACGCATCGCCACAGCCCTTCGGGATCCACCCTCAGAGAACGACTCGACCGACAGGTAGCAGACTACCTCGCCTTAACTGTAGATATCGACACTCTGAGGAGCAATGAACCCCTTGACTACTGGGTGTGCAGGCTTGACCTGTGGCCTGAGCTATCCCAATTTGCGATAATACTTCTGGCCTGCCCCGCTTCAAGTGTCCTGTCAGAAAGGACCTTCAGTGCAGCAGGAGGTATTGTCACTGAGAAGAGAAGTCCCCTAGGTCAAAAAAGTCTAGATTACCTCACCTTTATTAATATGAATGAGGGATGGATCCCGAAGGAACTGACACTGGGCGATACATTCGACTAAAAAAGGCCTGATGAGATGAGCTGCCTTGGGCTAAAAATGGTCCACACGCTGCTGTATTTTAGCTCTGAATGCCGGTTGACTTGCGTGACTTATCCGCCACCAACTAGGGTTCAAGCCGCCATGTTTTAGGGCACTTTCTGCCTGTGAAACAATCATCAATTTTTCTGCAACAATACCTAATTTTTCAGGCATGTGTACATGCCTAATTTTTAGGCCCTCTGGTGCTGCACTGTGGCTTCAAAAACCAAACAAAAAAAAAGGCACATAGTGACCCTATGTAGGGGGAACAGTCCCTATTCTGCTCTGTGTCAGTGTGTATCAGGGATTTGACTATCTTTATTCAGATTAAAAAATTACAATTCCAGGAAAAATGGAACAAACATTTACAAGAACATGTTATGCACATCATAGAAACAACGTGAACCTCTTTAAAGCCACAAACTTAAGACAAAAAATACGTACACACAATGTGTAAGGGTTTGAAAGAAAATTCTGAATCCTTACATGTTTACTTTATCGTTTGTTTGATTTTTGTGAACCATATATAAACTACAAGCAGCGTGAAAACTATAAAAACTCAAGTGGCCATGCTGATCAAATTAAATAGTATGCTTTACGCAGCGTATAAGGGTGATGTCACAGCACAACGGGAATCTAACAGGGGAAGAGGTGAAAGTCATCCTCCTCCTCCCATGACCACGCCATATCTGCCAAGTGACCCTATGTAGGGGGAACAGTCTCTATTCTGCTCTGTTTCAGTGTGTATCATGGGCTCTGAGGACGGGGAAGAGTCTCTATTCTGCTCTTTGTCAGTGTGTATCATGGGCTCTGAGGACAGGTGTCAATCCATATCTGCCAAGTGATCCTATGTAGGGGAACAGTCTCTATTCTGCTCTGTGTCAGTGTGTATCATGGTCTCTGAGGATGGGGAACAGTCTCTATTCTGCTCTGTGTCAGTGTGTATCAGGGGCTTTGAGGACAGGTGTCAATCCATACCTGCCAAGTGACCCTATGTAGGGGTAACAGTCTCTATTCTGCTCTGTGTCAGTGTGTATCATGGGCTCTGAGGACAGGTGTTAATCCATACCTGCCAAGTGACCCTATGTAGGGGGAACAGTCCCTATTCTGCTCTGTGTGAGGAGGAGGAATGGGAAATGAGTAGCTCGGCACCCAACCTTGTGCAAATGGGGTCTATCATGCTGTCGTGCCTGTTGAGGGACCCTCGTATAAAAAAGCTGAAGGAGAACGACCTGTGCTGGGTGTCCACGCTACTAGACCCCCGGTATAAGCAGACAGTGGCGGAAATGTTACTGAATTACAAGTTGGAAAGGATGCAGCATTTGCAAAATAAATTAAAAAGTGTGCTTTACACAGCTTATAAGAGTGATGTCACAGCACAACGGGAATCTAACAGGGGAAGAGGTGAAAGTCATCCTCCTCCTCCCACGACCACGCCATATCTGCCAAGTGACCCTATGTAGGGGTAACAGTCTCTATTCTGCTCTGTGTCAGTGTGTATCATGGTCTCTGAGGACGGGGTACAGTCTCTATTGCGCTTTTTTTCAGTGTGTATCAGGGGCTTTGAGGACAGGTGTCAATCCATACCTGCCACGTGACCCTATGTAGGGGGAACAGTCTCTATTCTGCTCTGTGTCTGTGTGTATCATGGTCTCTGAGTATGGGGAACAGTCTCTATTCTGCTCTGTGTCAGTGTGTTTCAGGGGCTTTGAGGACAGGTGTCAATCCATACCTGCCAAGTGACCCTATGTAGGGGGAACAATCTCTATTCTGCTCTGTGTCAGTGTGTATCATGGTCTCTGAGGACGGGGAACAGTCTCTATTCTGCTCTGTGTCAGTGTGTATCATGGTCTCTGAGGAAGTGGAACAGTCTCTATTCTGCTCTGTGTCAGTGTGTATCATGGGCTCTGAGGACAGGTGTTAATCCATACCTGCCAAGTGACCCTATGTAGGGGGAACAGTCTCTATTCTGCTCTGTGTCGTGTGTATCATGGTCTCTGAGGACGGGGAACAGTCTCTATTCTGCTCTGTGTCAGTGTGTATCAGGATCCCTGAGGACAGGTGTCAATCCATATCTGCCACGTGACCCTATGTAGGGGGAACAGTCCCTATTGTGCTCTGTGTCAGTGTGTATCAGGGTCTCTGAGGACAGGTGTCAATCCATATGTCAAGGTGTCAATCCATATGTCAAGGTGTCAATATGTCATATGTCAGGTATCAATCCATATCCATTGTGATTTAGGAATGTTAGGTGATTTCTGCCCTTTATGTATTAAAACCAGACTCTGCATCAACTGTGTAATTTTCCATGGGAGTTTTGCCATGGATCCCCCTCCGGCATGCCACAGTCAAGGTGTTAGTCCCCTTGAAACAACTTTTCCATCACTTTTGTGGCCAGAAAGAGTCCCTGTGGGTTTTAAAATTCGCCTGCCCATTGAAGTCAATGGTGGTTCGCCCGGTTCGCCCGGTTCGCCCGGTTCGCCGGTTCATGAACGTTTACGGAAGTTCCCGTTCGCCGTTCGGGACCGAAAATGTTGTGTTCGCGACATCACTATCCCCTATTTATCACAGTGTTTCAGTGCCCCGTGTGTCCCAGTGTCCCCTCATGTCCCCATGTCTCAGTGTCTTCTATGTATCACAGTGTCCCTATGTATCACAATGACTCAGTGCCCGATGTCTCACAGTGTCCCCTCTTCTCCCCATGTTTCCCATTGTCACTTAAACACTAGGAGAAACTTAAGAGACATGGGAACACTCTGAGACATTGGGACACTGGGAGACACTGAGACATAGGGACACTGGGAGACATGTGGACACTGAGAAACTAGGGGCACTGGCTAGGAGATATGGGGACACTGAGAGACTTGGGGACATTGGGAGACATAGTGTCTCAGTGTCCCCAAGTGCCTAGTGTCTCACAGCGTCCCCTAGTGTCTCAGGGTCCCCAGGTCTCTCAGTGTACCCAAGTGTCTCAGTGTTCCCAGTGTCCCCATGTCTCCCTGCAGCCTTTACCCCATCCCTCACTTCCCTGAGCTCTAGTCTGTCTCTGCAGGCTGGGAGCTGCTGTCTGGACTCTCTGTGCTGTGTAGCTGCTCCCCCATGGATCAGTGAGTAGAGAGGCAGGGATATGCTGTAACTTCCTATCCCTGCCTCTCTTCACACACAGTGACCCCTACTGGCCGGAGCAGGTATTGCAGAGTAATCTCTGTTTATACATAGAAACATGCTGGCATTTGTATTGCTGGTTTTACTGCAATACTGGCACTGGCCAGGCAGTCTCAAATACCATAAAATACCAGCCAGGTGGCAACTCTAAAAGTAATGTGTAAAAATTAAAAGAAGTGTTTTTTTTTTCTTCAAATCAATGGGCCTATTCCATGGGCCTGGGCCTGGAGCTGCAGCTCCATCAGCCCCTATGTTAATCCAGCCCTGTTGTTTAGTCTTTTTTCTAATTGTACTGTCATAAACCTTAGCATTTAACATGCTCACAGGTGGCCTGTAGAGTCTGAGATGTAACTCATGGGTTTTTTGCAATTTATCTGAGCATTGTATGGTATGACCTTGGGGTGAATTTGTTGGGACATCAACTCCTTTCTTGAATGTATTTCACTTTTGAATAATCTTTCTCACTGTAGATAGATGGACTTTAAATAGTTTAGAAATGTACGTATAACCCTTCCAAGTTTGCTGATGTCTTTGCTCCTTGGCACTGTGTTAACACACTATACATAGAAAACACTATAGCAAGCTGTCCCTTTAAGGGTTAATGTGTGAATCATGCACACATCAGAAAAAAGGGTGAATAAATTAGTACATTACCTGTTAACTTCTCAGACTCACCAAAACATAGACAAATAGAACACCAAAGTATTGCATAGAAAATAACTTTATTCACAAATAATGTGATTATACATACAATAGAAATAAAGTGCAGAGCAATACTATTAGCAAAACAAAAAGGCCCATGAATAAAGTGCCCATGCATAAACTGTAAAATGTATTCTCAGGTATACTGACCAAGAGCAGGAGATGACACCAAGCCCCAATGTTTCGGCTTCTCGCCTTCCTCAAGGTAATCTCAAAGCTATTGGTCATCTGTTTTTCTTATGAACACTGAACAAAATTATAAACGCCCCCATTTTTCATGAGCTGAACTCAAAGATCTAAGACTTTTTCTATGCACACAAAAGGCCTATTTCTCTCAAATATTGTTCACAAATCTGTCTAAATCTGTGTCAGTGAGCACTCTTTTGCCAAGATCATCCAGGTGTGGCATATCAAGATGCTGATTAGACAGCATGATTATTGCAAAGGTGTGCCTTAGGCTGGCCACAATAAAAGGTGAATTGAATGTTCATTTCTCTACCATAAGCCATCTTCAAAGGCGTTTCAGGGAATTTGGCAGTACATCCAACCGGCCTCACAACCGCATACCATGTGTAACCACACCAGCTCAGGACCTCCACATCCAGCATCTTCACCTCCAAGATCATCTGACACCAGCCATCCAGACAGCTGCTGCAACAAACTGTCAGAAAATGTCTCAGGGAAGCTCATCTGCATGCTCGTCATCCTCATCGGGGTCTCGACCCGACTTGAGTGGGCAAATGCTCACATTCGATGGCATCTGGCACTTTGGAGAGATGTCTTCTTCACGGATGAATGTATGGCGTCATGTGGGTGAGCAGTTTGCTGATGTCAACCTTGTGGATCGAGTGGCCTATGGTG
This sequence comes from Pelobates fuscus, assembly GCF_036172605.1. NCBI lineage: Eukaryota > Metazoa > Chordata > Amphibia > Anura > Pelobatidae > Pelobates > Pelobates fuscus. The sequence continues at coordinate 237,088,399 of NC_086321.1, read as the reverse complement.
GCAGTGGGGTTATGGTATGGGCAGGCATATCACAGGTGCATTTTATTGATACCGTGATGAAATCTTGAGGCCCCTTGTTGTGCCATTCATCCACAACCATCACCATATGTTGAATGAAAAATGGGGGCAAAAACAAAAGTGTTGGATGTCTCCCAAGATGTATATCTAAAAACCGCTGTGGTTTAGCTGAATTTTATAATTGAAAACATCTATAGTCGCTCCAATATGATACCATTGGCATTTGCAAACACAGCCAACTTTGATATTAACTTCCTAATTCCCATGAGAAAACTATCCGGGTTATTCACTAAAGTGAGAATAAGTTAGAGTAATTCCTAGTCAGCGGTGTAACTTGGTCCAAGATCTATATACATCGAAGGACACAAGCTTAATTGTTTGGAATTCAAAGTGAATTTAAAAATGTATTCTAAAATAGTTGAACTGGAAAAATTCTCCAAGCTATGTTTTCATTTCAGACACTTTTCGAGGGGTCTGTTCTGGTGAGGAATGCACTGGACACGTGCTCCATGTAAGGAGCTGAAAGGCGTGATTTTCTGACCTCTTTAACAAGCTTTATCAGATGTAGCAGCTTATATAAAGTCTGCACACATGACAGTTCTTATTTACACTCACTTAAATAGGTATCATATCTACTTTTAAGAGTTTAAAACAACAGTAAAGAATATTGCACTCATGTTCCAATCTGAACTATCTACTATATTATGTCTGCAGGTTCTGATTTTCACTGGACCACTTGTAATACTATAGAGATTGACTTCTATTGCACAAAATATGACATTTGAAGAAAGCATTTTTGATTCATTTATGTTCAAATGCTGGGCAGATTTTCTTAGTAGTATAAGGGTTAACTCTGCTTACAGAGTAGCAATCTCTCCATTAATGTTTATCAGGATATTGCTATCCCATAAGCAGAGTTAACCATTAGTCACCTAACAGATTTCAGCCTGAAATAAAGAAACAACTGAATAATATTGCTTAGAGAACTGTGAATACTCTGTTAAGTAGTATATTGCCCAATTACAATGCTATATATGTTAAAAGTAAATATGTAGTGTAGCATATGCATAGCATATAGATAATACTTCTGGACATCAGATATCAGACTCTGAGTTAAAGAAAAACCTGAAAGAATACTGCAAGAACCATAATAACTACAGTGCACTGTAGTAGATATGGTGACAGGAGTTCCTTGGAGCCCCCCAATAGAAGTAGTCAAATCGCTATCTAATGGTTATCTGGGAAACCACCGGGCACCAGGCTCTGGTCCTTCATGGACAGTCAGAAAGTTTTCCACAAGAAAGGAGAGAGAGTTTAGTCTGAGGGTGTAAACTGATCACTCTCTGTCAATCAACTAAGCTTTAAACTGCACATGCGTATCTCAGAACAGGGAGTTTTTACCACAGGCAAGAAGTCATATTATCGAGGTGATGTGCCAGGGCATTCTTGTCACCATAAGCATTACAGTGCACTGTAGTGGTTATAGTACTTGGAGTGTTCTGTAAACAATGGAATGTTAAATGGACACTATTGTCACCAGAACAACTTCCGCTTAATGTAATGACTGGTCTCTATAGTCTTTTTAAAATTCAAGTCAAATCTTAGGCATGTGGAGTGTGACGAGGAAAATGTGGAAGCTTTATGGGTAGATATCTGCTTGGGGCAAACAAAGGGAAATACGTTATTGGTTGGGATATGTTATAAACCACCAAATGTAAATAGTAATGAGGAAGATCTGCTGTTAGAGCAAATTGGTGAAGCTGCAAATCGGGGGAACACATTAATTATTGGAGATTTCAATTACCCGGACATAAATTGGGATAGAGGGACTAGTACTTCAGCTAGGGGAATCCGTTTTTTGAATGTGTTAAATGACACCTTTATGTCACAACTGGTACAAGGACCAACTAGAAAGGATGCTTGTCTAACCGCCTTAGTGATAAAAACACTGAGGAAAAATGGAAACTATTCAAACAAATATTAGAAAGGTACATTTCACAGTATGTGCCATTGGGTAATAAATATAAAAGAAACAAATGAAAACCAATGTGGCTTAGTGGAGAAGTAAAACAAGAGATTAAAAATAAGAAAAGGGCTTTTAAAGCATTTAAATCGGACCAATCAGATGCATCCTATATAAGATATAAGGAAGCCAATAATATTTGCAAAAAGGCAATTAAAGTGGCTAAACTAGAAAATGAGAAATTGATAGCCAAAGAATGCAAAACCAACCCCAAACATTTTTTCAAGTACATTAATTCTAAAAAAAAAAAAAAAAAAATGAAAGTGTAGGTACACTGAAAACAGAGATGGGTCTGTTAGTCAATGAAGACCAGGAAAAGGCAGAAATTTTAAATAACTATTTTTCTTCGGTATATATTAATGAGGATCCTATGGCAAGAGATATGCATATGATTGTTGCAACAAATTTGCAGATAACTTGTGATTGGATAACTCGAGACAAGGTGCTACAGCTATTAAAGAAAATTAATGTAAATAAAGCTCTGGGGCCTGACGGTATCCACCCACGAGTACTTAAGGAGCTAAGTGGGGAAATAAGTGAACCTCTGTATTTAATTTTTCAAGATTCTTTTGTTTCAGGTATTGTACCGGAGTATTGGAGGAAGGCAGATGTTGTTCCTATATTTAAAAAGGGTTCAAAATCCTTGCCTGGAAATTATAGACCTGTGAGCTTAACTACTGTGACTGGGAAATTATTTGAACGGCTATTAAGGGATAATATTCAGGAATTCATTGGGAAGAACTGTGTTATTAGCAATAATCAGCATGGTTTTATGAAACATAGGTCATGTCAAACTAACCTAATTGCATTCTACGAAGAAGTAAGTAGAAATATAGATCAGGGTGTTGCAGTGGATGTGATCTACCGTATATACTCGAGTATAAGCCGACCCGAATATAAGCCGAGGCCCCTAATTTTACCCCAAAAAACTGGGAAAACTTATTGACTCGAGTATAAGACTAAGGTGAGAAATGCAGCAGCTACTGGCAAATTTCTAAATAAAATTAGATCCTAAAAAAATATATTAATTGAATATTTATTTACAGTGTGTGTATAATGAATGCAGTGTGCGTGTGTATGAATGCAGTGTGAGTGTATGAATGCAGTGTGTGTATGAGTGCAGTGTGTGTATGAGTGCAGTGTGTGTGTATGAATGCAGTGTGTGTATGAATGCAGTGTGTGTGTATGAATGCAGCGTGTGTGTATGAATGCAGCGTGTGTGTATGAGTGCAGCGTGTGTATGAGTGCAGTGTGTGTATGAGTGCAGTGTGTGTATGAATGCAGTGTGTGTATGAGTGCAGTGTGTGTGTATGAGTGCAGTGTGTGTGTATGAGTGCAGTGTGTGTATGAGTGCAGTGTGTGTGTATGAGTGCAGTGTGTGTATGAGTGCAGTGTGTGTGTATGAGTGCAGTGTGTGTGTATGAGTGCAGTGTGTGTGTGTGTGTGTGTGTGTGTGTGTTGCAGAGCCTTGGTGGGGGGTGGGCAATTTTTTATTTTTTTTATTATTTTAATATTTTTTGTATTATTATTTTATTTTATTTTTTTATAATTTAATTATTATTATTATTATTTATTTAATTATTTTTTATTATTATTATTATTAATTAAATTTTTTTCGTCCCCCCTCCCTGCTTGATATATGGCAGGGAGGGGGGCTCTCCATCCCTGGTGGTCCAGCATTGGCAGTTCAGTGGGGGGGCTGTGGGGGCTGACAGAGCTGTAACTTACCTGTCCTGCAGCTCCTGTCAGCTCTCTCCTCCTCCGCGCCGTCCGTGCAGCTCCCTCTGTCAGCTCCCAGTGTAAGTCTCGCGAGAGCCGCGGCTCTCGCGAGACTTACAGTGGGAGCTGACCGAGGTGCTGAACGGACGGCGCGGAGGAGGAGGGAGCTGACAGGAGCTGCAGGACAGGTAAGTTACAGCTCTGCCAGCCCCCACAGCCCCTGTCTGTATTATGGCAATGCAAATTGCCATAATACAGACTATTGACTCGAGTATAAGCCGAGTTAGGGTTTTTTAGCACAAAAAATGTGCTGAAAAACTCGGCTTATACTCGAGTATATACGGTACTTGGATTTTGCCAAGGCATTTGATACGGTTCCTCACAATAGGTTAGTCTTCAAACTAAAAGAAATTGGTCTAGATGAATATTCTTGTTCTTGGGTAGAACATTGGCTTAAGGATAGAGTACAGCGAGTTGTCATAAATGGTAAATTTTCAAGCTGGACAAAAGTGGTAAGTGGTGTCCCTCAGGGTTCTGTTTTGGGACCGCTTCTATTTAACATATTTATACATGATCTTGAAATGGGCATTATAAGCCATGTATCAGTGTTTGCAGATGACACAAAACTTTGTAAAGTAATAAAATGTGAGCAGGATATTGCCTTGCTGCAGAGGGATTTGGATAGATTGGGGGACTGGGCACTAAAATGGCAGATGAAATTTAACGTAGGAAAATGCAAAGTTATGCACTTCGGGGTTAAGAATGCACAAACAATTTACACCCTAAATGGTAGTGAACTAGGGATAACCACACACGAGAAGGATTTGGGAATTGTTATAGACAACAAATTAGGTAGCAATATGCAATGTCAATCTGCCATTGCTAAGGCCAGTAAGGTTTTGTCATGTATAAATAGGGGCATAAATTCTCAAGATGAAAATATAATTTTGCCTCTTTATAAATCGCTGGTAAGACCACACCTTGAGAATGCTGTGCAAGACCACACCTTGAGAATGCTGTGTTCTAAAGAAGGATAGCATGGCACTAGAAAAAGTGCAGAGACGAGCTACAAAATTGATAAAAGGAATGGAGCATTTTAGTTATGAAGAAAGGTTAAAAAATGTAAATCTCTTCAGTTTGGAAAAACGGCGCCTTAGAGGGGATATGATAACATTATACAAATATATTCGGGGCCAGTACAAACCATTATCTGGAAATCTATTCATAAACAGGGCTATACATAGGACACGAGGTCACACATTTAGGTTTGAAGAAAGGAGATTTCATCTAAGGCAAAGAAAAGGTTTTTTTACAGTAAGAGCAATAAGGATATGGAATTCATTGCCGGAAGAGGTGGTTTTGTCAGAGTCTATACAGATGTTTAAATTGCAATTGAATAAATACTTGCAAAAACATAACATACAGGGATACAATTTCTAATTAGTGGGCTAATAGCTGCTTGATCTAAGGAGACATCTGACTGCTATTTTGGGGTCAAGAAGGATTTTTTTCCTAGTTTGTTGCAAAATTGAAAGCGCTTCAGACTGGGTTTTTTGCCTTCTTTTGGATCAACAGCAAAAACAAATCTGAGGAAGGCTGAAATTGATGGACGCAAGTCTCTTTTCAGCTATGTAACTATGTAAAATAAACACTACCTTTTCAGAGAAAAGGCAGTATTTACATTACTGCCTAGGAACACCAGAAGTGGCAGTCACTGAGATGACCACGAGAGGTGCTTCCTGGGGTTGTGCTGCACTACACTACATGCTCTCCATAGAGATGCATTGATTGGTTCTCACCATGACATCCAGATACGGTCACCCCAGAAGTGCCCAACAGAGGATTTGAACTGTGGCCCTCATGTGTCCTGTTCCTGCTGTCTTGCCTGTGAACCACACTTCAGCTCATGTGTCAGCTTGATGTTAAACCTTGCCTTGTTTCCAGCACTAGGGGGCTGGACTTTATCTGTGGCTGCACCTGTCTATCAAAGACCACCTGAGGCAGATGGCTTGTGATCCAAGGTATATAACACTGCCTCTCCCTGAGGACAGTGTCAGTTTGTTGTATCTGGTTTCATGTATCCTGTTTCCTAAGACTGACTTGGCTTGTGACCTTTCTTCTTGGATTATCCGTTATTGCCTGTTTGCTGCCTGCCCTGACTTTTGGAACCGTGTCTGACCACTCTTTTGGATTTGCCCTTGTCTGTACTATGTATTGGAAACATCTTTCATGCACAGATTCACAGTCCTGGTGGTTTTGAACCTTTGTCACCTTGGACTGTGTATATTTGCTATGGTGAGCAGAAATCTCTGACTACCAGACTCCCAACTAAGGTAAACTGTGACATAACGAACTGACGATCATGGATTCCACACAAGTGTTCAAACTGCTTACCCAGCATGTATCCAGCCTGGCTCAGACTGTTTTGGAGCTGCAGCGAGAAGTTCAGATTCTTAAAGGCACAGTACGCCAAGGAGATATCTGACTGACATTCTGGGACCAAGAAGGACATTTTTCCTTGATTAATGCACAATTGGAAGCACTTCAGACTGGGTTTTTTTTGCCTTCTTTTGGTTCATCAACAAAAATCAAATGTGATTATTAGACTTGTACATTGCCCAAAAAATTTAGTTTGTAGAAATTGATTTATCTGAAAAAAAAAAATTGTTTTGGACAAACCGAGTTTTAGCCATGTGGTATTTAAACACACACACAAAAAATATCCAGGAAGAAAATCTTTGCTAGTACAGATTAATTGCTAGAAAAAGACTTACCCATGCAGCCCAAATGAGTGGAAACAAACCCAAAAAATCCATCCAACTGATAGAAGTGGAGAAGGGTGGGGCCTGGAGGGTGTATTTTTTGTTTTTGACATTCTTTATTTTTTTCAGTGCATGTTGTGAGTTCAAGCATTGGAAAGACATTTCAGCAAGAATATATATGAAAAATATTTTGAATTATTACATGAAAGGTCACCCACACTGTGCTTTTTTATTTTATTTTAATATAAAATAGAAAGTGAGGAAAGAACAATGGGTGTACCCCAAGGTTGAGTACTTGGTCCCCTAGTGTTCTCTATCTATACTGCCTCCCTTGGTAAACTCATTCGCTCCTTTGGCTTCCAATATCATTTCTATGCAGATGACACGCAAATCTCCCTTTCCTCTTCTGATCTCTCCCGTCCCTCTTAACTAGTGTCTCTGACTGCCTCTCTGCTATTTCTAACTGGATGGCTGCCCACTTCCTTAAACTCAACTTGACCAAAACTGAAATTCTGGTCTTTCCTCCCTCAAGTGTCTGTCTCTAAGTCAACGGTGCTACCATCAGCTCCACCACTCAGGCTCACTGCATAGGTGTTCTCTTGGACTTCAACCTCTCCTTTACGCCTCCTGTTCAGTCTATCACCAAATCCTGTTGTTTCTATCTCAAAAACATTGCGCGCATCCTGTGGTGGAATCTCGGTAAAAATAAATTTAGTAGGCCGAGATTACCACGTGGCATGTGTACGTGCATATACTGGTGTATCGGTCGGTTGGTTGCACGTGGCAAAGATACAATCAGTGGTGTACGGAGGTGCCATCGCACGGACGAAGAATGAGGAAGAAGACGTCGAAAGAAATGCTCTTGATACTGTATATATTTGTGATTTTAATTATTCAGGAAGGTAGAGGTACCGACACACCTGGCTGTGAGGTTTGCATTAAGACTACTAAAACAGGTAATCATATTTCCCAGACCCTTATTTGGCATTCACAATTTGAGTGTAAAGGATATGTATCTAGGTGTAGATACTTAGGTATAGATTATAGTGTATGACATTTAGGAGTAGGAAAACCTAAGTGCTTCAATCCAGAGTATCAACCCCGTACAATTTGGTTGACCCTCCGGAATGGAGACCCACAGGGGACCCTAATAAATAAGACAGTATTAGAAACCGTACATTCTTCGGGTGTTCTGCTATTTGATGCATGTAAGGCGATATCAGGTGGTAGAAAACCGTGGAATGTATGTGGGGATCTTAAGTGGGAGAGAACGTATGGGTCTAATGATAAGTATATTTGTCCCAGTAGTAAAAACAAGTATGTAAATCCAAAATGCCCAGATAGGGATTATAATTATTGTCCATATTGGTCTTGTGTGGGGTGGGCAACTTGGGGACAGACAGTAGATAGGGATATGCTTGTTACTAAGTTGCCTACCAAACGATATTGTAAGTCTATGGAGTGTAACCAAGTCCATATACTTATTAATAATCCTGAACAATTTATAGATAGGTTCGGAAACTTATTTGGGTTCCAGATATATGGGACGGGTTTGGATCCTGGGACAATATTATTTATAGGGATTGAGACCGATACTGTAGCATCCCAAACTCATCAGGTTTTCCATTCTTTTTATGAAGAGATGAGTGTAGAAAATAAGATCCCCCATAATGCTAAAAACCTGTTTATTGATCTGGCTGAGAGTATTGCTGGTAGTCTTAATGTGACCAACTGCTATATGTGTGGAGGTACTAATATGGGAGACCAATGGCCCTGGGAAGCAAAGGAGGTAATGTATTCTGGTTCTGAGACAATTGAACAAATAATATCTTCTCAAGCCGATTATCAAATGAGTGTTAGAGGTAAATCTGAGTGGCTATTAAAGACCTCCATTATAGGTTATGTTTGCATAGCAAGAAAAGGAATAATGTTTAATACATCTGTAGGAGAACTGACTTGTCTAGGGCAAAAAGCTTATGATGATAATACAAAGAATACAACTTGATGGTCGGCTTCAAATGTCTCAGAACCACCTAACCTGTTTGCAAGTTATACCAATTTAAAGGACGTGTGGTTTGATCTATCTATTACATCTAGTTGGAAAGCCCCAGCAAATTTGTACTGGATCTGTGGTAAGAAAGCCTATTCGGAGTTACCACAGGACTGGGAAGGGGCATGTGTGTTAGGTATGCTCAAACCATCCTTCTTCTTGTTGCCTATTGAAACAGGAGAGACTTTGGGAGTTAAAGTATATGATGTGAATCATAGGAAGAAAAGGGGACCCCTAGAGATAGGTACCTGGGAAGATAATGAATGGCCTCCCCAACGTATAATTGATTATTATGGGCCAGCTACATGGGCAGAAGATGGTACTTTTGGATATAGAACCCCAATATATATGCTCAACCGTATTATAAGATTACAGGCAGTGGTTGAGATAATTACTAATGAGACATCGCAAGCGCTCAATCTCCTAGCGAAGCATAATACTAGGATGAGGACAGCCGTTTACCAAAATAGATTAGCTTTGGATTACCTATTGGCAGTAGAGGGAGGTGTATGTGGGAAGTTTAACCTAAGCAATTGCTGTCTTCAAATAGATGATGAAGGGCAAGCAATAGCTGAGCTTACTAGCCATATGGTTAAACTAGCGCATGTGCCTACTCAGGTATGGAAAGGGTATAATCCAAGTAGTTGGTTTGGTAATTGGTATGAGCAGTTTGGAGGACTTAAGGCATTGGTAGGTGGAGTGATGCTAATCTTAATGCTGTGTCTTCTCCTACCATGTCTTGTTCCTTTGGTAGTTAGGTCTGTGCAGGGCATTATAGAAAATATAGCAGAGAGAAAGGCTGCTGCACAGATAATGGCTATATATAGATATGAGGCTCTAAATCAGGGAGAACTAGTACAGGAAGAGGAATGTTGAGGGATTCATGTCTTTAGGGAGTCACAAAGTCTGGTCTGGTTCATGGCAACCTGAGGTATATGCAAACTACGGTTAAGTGATGCCTCTGGAATTGTGAAAATATCAGAAGCATCAAAGGGGGGAATGTGGTGGAATCTCGGTAAAAATAAATTTAGTAGGCCGAGATTACCACGTGGCATGTGTACGTGCATATACTGGTGTATCGGTCGGTTGGTTGCACGTGGCAAAGATACAATCAGTGGTGTACGGAGCATGTGTGAGAATACAGGATGTAGTATTCCCCTCCTCCATTGTGCTGGGCAAGCCATGTGGTGAAACAGGAAGTTAGTTCTTGTTCGATTGATTGGGTAAGAGTATGTGTGGGTGGAGCTAATTATGGGTGGAGTTACATGTCTATATAAGGAGCCTACACTATTGTCCGGGGCTCAGATCTTGTTGCATTTTGGTGACACTAGTCCCTCTGAGTCCCGTTCGGTGAATCGCATAAAGAATCTCTTCCTTCCTGAAGAAACCTGTGTCCATCTCTCTCTGCTTGGCTTCCGTCAGTTTCTCCGGTATCAATCCGACCTTACTTAACGCCAGATGCGACTAAGGTGCTGGTCCATTCTACTGTCCTTTCTCGTCTTACTACTGTAATCCGCTTCTCAGTGGTCTTACGTGTACCCAACTTGCGCCGTTACAGTCCATAATGAATGCAGCGGCGTTGCTCATCTTCCTGTCTGCCCGCACTTCCCCCGCCTCACCCTTCTGTCAGTCCCTACCTAGGCTTCCTAGGTAGGGACTTAATATTGCAGAGTAATCTCTGTTTATACATAGAAATATGCTGGCATTTGTATTGCCGGGTTTACTGCAATACTGGCACTGGCCAGGCAGCCTCAAATACTATAAAATACCAAAATACCAGCCAGGTGGCAAGTCTAAAAGTAATGTATAAAAAAAAAATTCTTCAAATCAATGGGCCTATTCCATGGGTTTGGGCCTGGGCCTGGGCCTGGAGCTGTAGCTCCAGCTCCATCAGCCCCTATGTTAATCTGGCCCTGTTGTTTAGTCTTTTTTCTAATTGTACGGTCATAAACCTTAGCATTTAACATGCTCACAGGTGGCCTGTAGAGTCTGAGATGTAACTCGTTTTTTTTGCAATTTATCTGAGCATTGTATGGTATGACCTTGGGGTGAATTTGTTGGGACATCAACTCCTGTCTTGAATGTATTTCACTTTTGAATAATCTTTCTCACTGTAGATAGATGGCCTTTAAATAGTTTAGAAATGTACGTATACCCCTTCCAAGTTTGCTGATGTCTTTGCTCCTTGGCACTGTGTTAACACACTATATATAGAAAACACTATAGCAAGCTGTCCCTTTAAGGGTTAATGTGTGAATCATGCACACATCAGAAAAAAAGGGTGAATAAATTAGTACATTACCTGTTAACTTCTCAGACTCACCAAAACATAGACAAATAGAACACCAAAGTATTGCATAGAAAATAACTTTATTCACAAATACCGGTAATGTGATTATACATACAATAGAAATAAAGTGCAGACTAATACTATTATCAAAACACAAAGGCCCATAAATAAAGTGCCCATGCATAAACCGTAAAATGTATTCTCAGGTATATTGACCAAGAGCAGGAGATGACACCAAGCCCCAATGTTTCGGCTTCTCGCCTTCCTCAAGGTAATCTCAAAGCTATTGGTCATCTGTTTTTCTTATATACACTGAACAAAATTATAAATACCCCCATTTTTCATGAGCTGAACTCAAAGATCTAAGACTTTTTCTACGTACACAAAAGGCCTACTTCTCTCAAATATTGTTCACAAATCTGTCTAAATCTGTGTTAGTGAGCACTTCTCTTTTGCCAAGATCATCCAGGTGTGGCATATCAAGATGCTGATTAGACAGTATGATTATTGCAAAGGTGTACCTTAGGCTGTCCACAATAAAAGGTGAATTAAATGTTAATTTCTCTACCATAAGTCATCTTCAAAGGCGTTTCAGGGAATTTTGGCAGTACATCCACAACCGCATACCACGTGTAACCACACCAGCTCAGGACCTCCACATCCAGCATCTTCACCTCCAAGATCATCTGACACCAGCCACCCAGACAGCTGCTGCACCAAACTGTCAGAAAATGTCTCAGGGAAGCTCATCTGCATGCTCATCATCCTCATCGGGGTCTCGACCCGACTTGAGTGGGCAAATGCTCACATTCAATGGCGTCTGGCACTTTGGAGAGATGTTTTCATCATGGATGAATGTATGGCGTTGTGTGGGTGAGCAGTTGCTGATGTCAACGTTGTGGATCGAGTGGCCTATGGTGGCAGTGGGGTTATGGTATGGGCAGGCATATGTTGTGGACAACGATCACAGGTGCATTTTATTGATACCGTGATGAAATCTTGAGGCCCCTTGTTGTGCCAATCATCCACAACCATCACCATATGTTGAATGCAAAATTGGGGCAAAAACAAAATTGTTGGATGTCTCCCAAGATGTATATCTAAAAAACGCTGTGGTTTAGCTGAATTTTATAATTGAAAACATCTATAGTCGCCCCAATCTGATACCATTGGCATTTGCAAACACAGCCAACTTTGATATTAACTTCCTAATTCCCATGAGAAAACTATCCGGGTTATTCACTAAAGTGAGAATAAGTTAGAGTAATTCCTAGTCAGCGGTGTAACTTGGTCCAAGATCTATATAATCGAAGGACACAAGCATAATTGTTTGGAATTCAAAGTGAATTTAAAAATGTATTCTAAAATAGTTGAACTGGAAAAATTCTCCAAGCTATGTTTTCATTTCAGACACTTTTCGAGGGGTCTGTTCTGGTGAGGAATGCACTGGACACGTGCTCCATGTAAGGAGCTGAAAGGCGTGATTTTCTGACCTCTTTAACAAGCTTTATCAGATGTAGCAGCTTATATAAAGTCTGCACACATGACAGTTCTTATTTACACTCACTTAAATAGGTATCATATCTACTTTTAAGAGTTTAAAACAACAGTAAAGAATATTGCACACATGTTCCAATCTGAACTATCTACCATATTATGTCTGCAGGTTCTGATTTTCACTGGACCACTTGTAATACTACAGAGATTGACTTCTATTGCACAATATATGAAATTTGAAGAAAGCATTTTTGATTCATTTATGTTCAAATGCTGGGAAGGATTTTCTTAGTAGTGTAAGGGTTAACTCTGCTTACAGAGTAGCAATTTCCCCATTAATATTTATCAGGATATTGCTATCCCATAAGCAGAGTTAACCATTAGTCACCTAACAGATTTCAGCCTGAAATAAAGAAACAACTGAATAATATTGCTTAGAGAACTGTGAATACTCTGTTAAGTAGTATATTGCCCAATTACAATGTTATATATGTTAAAAGTAAATATGCAATGTAGCATATGCATAGCATATAGATAATACTTCTGGACATCAGATATCAGACTCTGAGTTAAAGAAAAACCTGAAAGAATACTGCAAGAACCATAATAACTACAGTGCACTGTAGTAGATTTGGTGACAGGAGTTCCTTGGAGCCCCCCAATAGAAGTAGTCAAATCGCTATCTAATGGCTATCTGGGAAACCACCGGGCACCAGGCTCTGGTCCTCCATGGACAGTCGGAAAGTTTTCCACAAGAAAGTAGAGAGAGTTTAGTCTGAGAGTGTAAACTGATCACTCTCTGTCAATCAACTAAGCTTTAAACTGCACATGTGTATCTCAGAACAGGGAGTTTTTACCACAGGCAAGAAGTCATATTATCGAGGTGATGTGCCAGGGCATTCTTGTCACCATAAGCATTACAGTGCACTGTAGTGGTTATAGTACTTGGAGTGTTCTGTAAACAATGGAATGTTAAATGGACACTATTGTCACCAGAACAACTTCCGCTTAATGTAATGACTGGTCTCTATAGTCTTTTTAAAATTCAAGTCAAATCTTAGGCATGTGGAGTGTGACGAGGAAAATGTGGAAGCTTTATGGGTAGATATCTGCTTGGGGCAAACAAAGGGAAATACGTTATTGGTTGGGATATGTTATAAACCACCAAATGTAAATAGTAATGAGGAAGATCTGCTGTTAGAGCAAATTGGTGAAGCTGCAAATCGGGGGAACACATTAATTATTGGAGATTTCAATTACCCGGACATAAATTGGGAAAGAGGGACTAGTACTTCAGCTAGGGGAATCCGTTTTTTGAATGTGTTAAATGACACCTTTATGTCACAACTGGTACAAGGACCAACTAGAAAGGATGCTTGTCTGGATCTCGTTATAACAAACAATGTTAATCTTTTAACCAACATTCAAGTAGGGGAGCATTTGGGAAATAGTGATCACAATATGGTAACTTTTGAAATAAACTCAAAAAAGCAAAAGCATGTGGGGTATATTAAAACGTATAATTTAAAAAAAAGCCAATTTTAATAAGATTAGGGCAGCTCTACAACATATCGACTGGCATAACCGCCTTAGTGATAAAAACACTGAGGAAAAATGGAAACTATTCAAACAAATATTAGAAAGGTACATTTCACAGTATGTGCCATTGGGTAATAAATATAAAAGAAACAAATGAAAACCAATGTGGCTTAGTGGAGAAGTAAAACAAGAGATTAAAAATAAGAAAAGGGCTTTTAAAGCATTTAAATCGGACCAATCAGATGCATCCTATATAAGATATAAGGAAGCCAATAATACTTGCAAAAAGGCAATTAAAGTGGCTAAACTAGAAAATGAGAAATTGATAGCCAAAGAATGCAAAACCAACCCCAAACATTTTTTCAAGTACATTCTAAAAAAACAAAAGATGAAAGTGTAGGTACACTGAAAACAGAGATGGGTCTGTTAGTCAATGTAGACCAGGAAAAGGCAGAAATGTTAAATAACTATTTTTCTTCAGTATATATTAATGAGGATCCTATGGCAAGAGATATGCATATGATTGCTGCAACAAACTTACAGATAACTTGTGATTGGATAACTCGAGACAAGGTGCTACAGCTATTAAAGAAAATTAATGTAAATAAAGCTCTGGGGCCTGACGGTATCCACCCACGAGTACTTAAGGAGCTAAGTGGGGAAATAAGTGGACCTCTGTATTTAATTTTTCAAGATTCTTTTGTTTCAGGTATTGTACCGGAGGATTGGAGGAAGGCAGATGTTGTTCCTATATTTAAAAAGGGTTCAAAATCCTTGCCTTGAAATTATAGACCTGTCAGCTTAACTTCTGTTACTGGGAAATTATTTGAACGGCTATTAAGGGATAATATTCAGGAATTCATTGGGAAGAACTGTGTTATTAGCAATAATCAGCATGGTTTCATGAAACATAGGTCATGTCAAACTAACCTAATTGCATTCTACGAAGAAGTAAGTAGAAATATAGATCAGGGTGTTGCAGTGGATGTGATCTACTTGGATTTTGCCAAGGCATTTGATACGGTTCCTCACAATAGGTTAGTCTTCAAACTAAAAGAAATTGGTCTAGATGAATATTCTTGTTCTTGGGTAGAACATTGGCTTAAGGATAGAGTACAGCGAGTTGTCATAAATGGTAAATTTTCAAGCTGGACAAAAGTGGTAAGTGGTGTCCCTCAGGGTTCTGTTTTGGGACCGCTTCTATTTAACATATTTATAAATGATCTTGAAATGGGCATTATAAGCCATGTATCAGTGTTTGCAGATGACACAAAACTTTGTAAAGTAATAAAATGTGAGCAGGATATTGCCTTGCTGCAGAGGGATTTGGATAGATTGGGGGACTGGGCACTAAAATGGCAGATGAAATTTAACGTAGGAAAATGCAAAGTTATACACTTCGGGGTTAAGAATGCACAAACAATTTACACCCTAAATGGTAGTGAACTAGGGATAACCACACACGAGAAGGATTTGGGAATTGTTATAGACAACAAATTAGGTAGCAATATGCAATGTCAATCTGCCGTTGCTAAGGCCAGTAAGGTTTTGTCATGTATAAATAGGGGCATAAATTCTCGAGATGAAAATATAATTTTGCCTCTTTATAAATCGCTGGTAAGACCACACCTTGAGTATGCTGTGCAATTTTGGGCACCTGTTTTAAAGAAGGATATCATGGCACTAGAAAAAGTGCAGAGACGAGCTACAAAATTGATAAAAGGAATGAAGCATTTTAGTTATGAAGAAAGGTTAAAAAATGTAAATCTCTTCAGTTTGGAAAAACGGCGCCTTAGAGGGGATATGATAACATTATACAAATATATTCAGGGCCAGTACAAACCATTATCTGGAAACCTATTCATAAACAGGGCTATACATAGGACACGAGGTGACACATTTAGGCTTGAAGAAAGGAGATTTCATCTAAGGCAAAGAAAAGTTTTTTTTTACAGTAAGAGCAATAAGGATATGGAATTCATTGCCGGAAGAGGTGGTTTTGTCAGAGTCTATACAGATGTTTAAATTGCAATTGGATAAATACTTGCAAAAACATAACATACAGGGATACAATTTCTAATTAGTGGGCTAATAGCTGCTTGATCCAAGGAGACATCTGACTGCTATTTTTGGGTCAAGAAGGATTTTTTCCTAGTTTGTTGCAAAATTGGAAGCGCTTCAGACTGGGTTTTTTGCCTTCTTTTGGATCAACAGCAAAAGCATATGTGAGGAAGGCTGAACTTGATGGACGCAAGTCTCTTTTCAGCTATGTAACTATGTAAAATAAACACTACCTTTTCAGAGAAAATGCAGTATTTACAGTACTGCCTAGGAACACCAGTAGTGGCAGTCACTGAGATGACCATGAGAGGTGCTTCCTGGGGTTGTGCTGCACTACACTACATGCTCTCCATAGAGATGCATTGATTGGTTCTCACCATGACATCCAGATACGGTCATGGTGTCTTGCCTGTGAACCACACTTCAGCTCATGTGTCAGCTTGATGTTAAACCTTGCCTTGTTTCCAGCACTAGGGGGCTGGACTTTATCTGTGGCTGCACCTGTCTATCAAAGACCACCTGAGGCAGATGGCTTGTGATCCAAGGTATATAACACTACCTCTCCCTGAGGACAGTGTCAGTTTGTTGTATCTGGTTTCATGTATCCTGTTTCCTAAGACTGACTTGGCTTGTGACCTTTCTTCTTGGATTATCCGTTATTGCCTGTTTGCTGCCTGCCCTGACTTTTGGAACCGTGTCTGACCACTCTTTTGGATTTGCCCTTGTCTGTACTATGTATTGGAAACATCTTTCATGCACAGATTCACAGTCCTGGTGGTTTTGAACCTTTGTCACCTTAGACTGTGTATATTTGCTATGGTGAGCAGAAATCTCTGCCTACCAGACTCCCAACTAAGGTAAACTGTGACATAACGAACTGACGATCATGGATTCCACAGAGGTGTTCAAACTGCTTACCCAGCATGTATCCAGCCTGGCTCAGACTATTTTGGAGCTGCAGCGAGAAGTTCAGATTCTTAAAGGCACAGTACGCCAAGGAGATATCTGACTGACATTCTGGGACCAAGAAGGACTTTTTTCCTTGATTAATGCACAATTGGAAGCACTTCAGACTTTTTTTGCCTTCTTTTGGTTCATCAACAAAAATCAAATGTGAGAAAGGCTGGACTTGATGGACGCATGTTTCTTTTCAGCTATGTAACCATACTTTCACTATATTTTCTCGTCCCTTTTAGTTTGAAGAATCTTATCAACCGTCAAGGTGCCTTTCCTGTTCTTCCTAGTGCATTTGTTCTTCATCATCCTGTTTGAACTGTTACCAGCTTACATGGCTGACTACATATCTTTTTTGAACTGTTTACGATTTACATTGCTGACTACATATTGTTCGGCTGCATCAAGAAAGAGGAATTTGGAGGAGTCTCACAGCCCTATATTACTCCTATATTCATTCTGATTGGTTGATTCTGTTTACATGTTTAACTGTTTGCTGCTGTGAGGTGTACAGTAAAGAAGGTTAAGCAAATATTTGCCTCATGTCTTAACTGAAATTTGGATTATTCAGTCACTGAAGCTTGTATAATCCCTCATTGTTATGCATAGGTTGTGTAAAACTCATATTTTAAATAGGGATCTAATTTTTCACACACCTGTCTGTACAATGCTTCTTCTTGGAATTCCACTGACAAATACCTGTGAAACTATAAAATTCAAGGATGTTATCAAGAACTCAGACAATAAATGTGTGTAATATGACTTAGTCGCAGTCTTCATGGTTTTAAGATATCCCTTGAGAATTACATCCACTGCCAACTGAGAGCTGTCTTAGGTATAAGAGCACTCTTAACACCAGAACTACTGCAGTTTAAAGGGTCACTCCTTACCCCTAAAGCACTTCAGCTTGCTGAACTGCTTTATGTGTGATGTGTGTGCTATTTTTTTCATTATATAAAAAGTGGTGATTGCAACAGAAATTAGCACTTTTAAAAATTAACCTGGTTGTCATTGATACAAAAGGTCAAGTTACTTACTGGTTTTGTTAGCTCAGTAGAGCTAAACTCAAGAGGCAGCATATGCCCAGCGCACCTGCCATGCAAAGACTTTTCATTGAGCTGCTTTGTGACATCTGTGGGGACAGTCACAAAAAAGTTAGAAGTGGAGGGTTTGCAAAGACTGCAGACAAGAGAACTGCAGGTTTTGCAAGCTGTTTTTAGATTTAGCCTTAATAAAAAAATGTATATTAAATACATGCATGTTTTCATTTGGGGTATATCTATGAAACAGTGATTTTCATTTGGGTAGTGGTGTTTCCCTTTAATGTACTGGTTTAACTGCAAAGTTACTGACCCTGCAGTACCTTTTCACAGAATAAAGCAGTGTTTTATTTACTATCTAAGGACACCTCTAGTGGCTTTCACTTACATAGTGACTAGTGGTTCTTCCTATTGCAATCTTACACAATTTGCAGTACCGAAATGATAATACCAAATACTCCCAATAGATATGCATTGTGATAATGCATCTCTATAAAGAGTTGCTGAATGACAATAGCCACCTGTCCATAGTAGGTCACCTATGAGGAATCAATTGGCTAAGATCATCAGTAATGATGCAGCGGTATAGCAGCAGCTGATGTAAGACCTCTGCATCATTACTGATGATCTTAGCCAATCAATTTAAGTATTTTGTCTTTATTTTATTATGGGGTGGGGTGGTGATGTGAATCTCATCTCTAGACCTATAAAAAAATACATCACTACTGATTATGCAGTAGCTATGTAAATATTAGACTTGTACATCGCCAAAAAAAATTAGTTTGTAGAAATTGATTTATCTGAAAAAATGTTTTGTTTTGGACAAACCGAGTTTTAGCCATGTGGTATTTAAACACACACACACAAAATATCCAGGAAGAAAATCTTTGCTAGTACAGATTAATTGCTAGAAAATGACTTACCCATGCAGCCCAAATGAGTGGAAACAAACCAAAAAAAATCCATACAACTGATAGAAGTGGAGAAGGGTGGGACCTGGGGGGTGTATTTTTTGTTTTTGACATTCTTTAGTTTTTTCAGTGCATGTTGTGAGTTCAAGCATTGGAAAGACATTTCAGCAAGAATATATATGATACATATTTCAAATTATTACATGAAAGGTACACTGTGCTTTTTTATTTTAATATAAAATAGAAAGTGAGGAAAGAACAATGGGTGTACCCCAAGGTTCAGTCCTTGGTCCCCTAGTGTTCTCTATCTATACTGCCTCCCTTGGTAAACTAATTCGCTCCTTTGGCTTCCAATATAATTTCTATGCAGATGACACGCAAACAGTGGCGTACATATCAGGGTCGCAGGTATGTATGTCACTTGGCCAGCCTCTTCTCCTGGGGGGCCCAGGAGCCGGCCACCTCCGGGCCCCCCGAGGCTGGCCCTGCTGTCACCCGGCTGGCCGGTCCTGCGGGCGCGCGAGGGAGCACTCTCCCCTGAGTGCTTCCTCTTCAGCTCTCTCGCGCACTGCAATGATACCGGAGTCAGAAGATGACATCATCTTCCGGCGCCGGTATCAGTACGCGGCACGCGAGGGAGCTGAAGAGGAAGCACTCAGGGGAGAGTGCTCCCTCGCGCGCCGGCCTGCTTGCCTGCCCGCCGGGTGACCGGCCCCCCAGGAGCCCAGCAGCACCACTGGACTCCAGGGAATCCCCTCAGCACTCCAAAAGGTAAGGAGGCTGGGGGGATTAAAAAAAAAATGTGTGTGTGTGTGTTAGTGTGTGTGTGTGTTAGTGTGTGTGTGTGTTAGTGTGTGTGTGTGTGTGTTAGTGTGTGTTTTACTGTGAGTGTTAGTGTTAGTGTGTGTGTTAGTGTTACTGTGTGTGTTAGTGTGTGTTTTACTGTGAGTGTTAGTGTTAGTGTGTGTGTTAGTGTCACTGTGAGTGTTAGTGTGTGTTTTACTGTGAGTGTTAGTGTGTGTGTTAGTGTTACTGTGAGTGTTACTGTGAGTGTTAGTGTGTGTGTTAGTGTGTGTGTTAGTATTACTGTGAGTGTTAGTGTGTGTGTTAGTGTTAGTGTGTGTTTTACTGTGAGTGTTAGTGTGTGTGTTAGTGTTACACACTAACACTCACAGTAACACTAACACACACACTAACACTCGCAGTAACACTAACACACACACTAACACTCAGTGTGTTAGTGTTACTGTGAGTGTTAATGTGTGTTAGTGTGTGTGTTAGTGTGTGTGTTAGTGTGTGTGTTAGTGTGTGTGTTACTGTGAGTGTTAGCGTGTGTGTTACTGTGTGTGTTAGTGTGTGTTTTACTGTGAGTGTTAGTGTGTGTGTTAGTGTTAGTGTGTGTGTTAGTGTTAGCGTGTGTGTTACTGTGAGTGTTAGCGTGTGTGTTACTGTGAGTGTTAGCGTGTGTGTTAGTGTTACTGTGAGTGTTACTGTGTGTTAGTGTGAGTGTCAGTGAGTGTGTTACTGTGTGTCTGTTACTGAGTGTGTTTGTATTAGTGAGTCTGTTTGATGTCTGTTAGTGAGTGTATGTTTTGTAAGTGAGTGTGTATGTATGTCTGTCGCTGAGTGTGTCTCTGTCAGTAAATGTGTGTGTCTGTTAGCTAGTGTGTATGCATGTGTTAGCTAGTGTGTATGCGTCTGTTCGTGAGAGTGTGTATGTGCGTGTCTTCAGCACTTACCTTTCTCCAGTGCCGGACTCCCTTGGCGCTGGGGATCCCTCCGCCTCTCAGCTCCGAATGCGCATGCACAGCATGAGCCATGCGCGCATTCAAACCGCCCATAGGAAAGCATTACTCAATGCTTTTCTATGGACGTTCAGTGTCTGAGAATCGCGGAAGCTCCTCTAGCGGCTGTCAGTGAGACAGCCACTAGAGGCTGGATTAACCCTCAGTGAAACATAGCAGTTTCTCTGAAACTGCTATGCTTTCAGCTGCAGGGTTAAAACTAGAGGGACCTGACACCCAGACAACTTCATTGAGCTGATGTGATCTGGGTGTCTGTACTGGTCCTTTAAGTGTGTGTGCATCTGCATGTACTGGTGTACATACCGCAGTCGCAGCCCTGCAACCCCTGCGACCAGGTGCCCGCCGCCATGTGTTGCGGCCCCGGCCCGCTCAGAGTAAGCGTGCGGGGGGGGGGGGGCACGGATCAATTTTCGCACAGGGGCCCCATAGGTCATGTGTACGCCACTGCACGCAAATCTCCCTTTCCTCTCCTGATCTCTCCCGTCCCTCTTGACTAGTGTCTCTGACTGTCTCTCTGCTATTTCTAACTGGATGGCTGCCCACTTCCTTAAACTCAACCTGACCAAAACTGAAATTCTGGTCTTTCCTCCCTCAAGTGTTGCTATTCGTGTGTCTGTCTCCAAGTCAACGGTGCTACCATCAGCTCCACCACTCAGGCTCGCTGCCTAGGTGTTCTCTTGGACTTCAACCTCTCCTTTACGACTCATGTTCAGTCTATCGCCAAATTATGTTGTTTCTATCTCAAAAACATTGCGCGCATCCGACCCTACTTAATGCCTGATGCGACTAAGGTGCTGGTCCATTCCACTGTACTTTCTCGTCTTACTACTGTAATCCGCTTCTCAGCGGTCTTACGTGTACCCAACTTGCGCCGTTACAGTCCATAATGAATGCAGCGGCGTGTCTCATCTTCCTGTATGCCCGCACCTCCCCCGCCTCACCCTTCTGTCAGTCCCTACCTAGGCTTCCTGTAAGATCTAGGGCTCAATTTCAAATTTTAGTTCTTGCTTTCCATTCTCTACATAATGCTGCTCCCACCTAACTATCCTCCCTAATACACAAGTATGTCCCGTCTAGGCCCTTCGCTCTGCTGAATTCTTACGTCTATCTTCTGTCCGTACTTCCACCTCTGATGCTCGCTTTCAAGACTTCTCGAGTGCTGAAGTGTTCCTGTGGAACTCACTTCCCTCCTCCGTTAGATGCTCACCCAGTCTCCACTCCTTCAAAAAATCATTAAAAACCCACTTATTCATAAAAGCGTATCAATTAAACTATTAATAGCTCCCGACTGATTCCGCTCTTGCAACTGTCATTAGTCTAATACTATCCTTACATTTTGTGTCACTTTACCCCACTCCCTCTAGAATGTAAGCTCATTGAGCAGGGCCCTCAACCCCTCTGTTCCTATGTGTCCAAATTCTCTGGTTACAAAAACATGTCTGTTCGTCCACCCATTGTAAAGCGCTGCAGAATTTGTTGGCGCTATATAAATAATAACATAATAATAACAAGATTATGGGCAGGAGTTTAAATGTATATAACATGATCAGGCCATTCTATCATGTCTGAGTAAACAAAAGGCAAAAAAGAAAGACATTGAAAGTGATCTATATTAGCACATGCAGTACACAAGCTAATAACAACATAGATTTACCACTGTAGCCCACCACCGTTTAAAGGTAAGCAAGGTAAATCAACTTAGAAAAAGCTGAATGGCATCTTAAGAACATAGCTAGGGCACTAGGCCTAGGCAGGAGGTATTGATGTTATAGGGGAGATAGTCACCAACCCCAAAAGTCTGTAGGGACCAGGGATTTGCAGATGATCTACTTGGATGATTAGCACACCAGCACCAAGGGAAAATACCTCTCCATCCCCAGGCCTTGATGAGGAGTAACCACCTCCACACATGGACTCATGGGTTTTCAAAAGCAAAGTCCTCTCACAACTGTAGCTTTTTGCTGCTGGCATTCTACTGGTGTAGATTTTGTTATGGAGATAAGCCCCAGTGCTGCAGGAGTTGGGCTGAGGGGTACGATCGTCCCCCGACATGGACTCCTCTGGGTTCCGCTGCTTGTTGTCCTGGACAGTCTTGTGACATAGGAGCATTGCTACCATTGCTCTCACCTCTGTTGTTGCCCAGAACCTAGTAATAACATCTTCCAGGAGAAGTAAAAGTGTGCTCTGTGTGGCAGTGCAGATCACAATTCGCCCTCTCGTGACCCTACTTCCTCAAGACTCTGCCATCCACCATCTTGTGGTGTCTTGTTGCTGCAAAACAGACAGTGGTAGCAGGTGTCTGGAGCTGGTATAATAGGGCACATTAGTAGAGTGGGGAGCGGGATAACCCCCACTGGTCTGGGGGGAGGGGGGGAGGCAGTAGGAGAATCACGATGCTGCATGGCTCTGTTTAGATTGAGGAAATTGGCCACCTTTCCCCAACTCAGGCGTTAGTAGCCTGCAATCTGCCACCATGGGTCCTGGTGGCCTGGGGCCTTAAAATTATTGTTGCGGTGCTCCCTGTGTAGTTTGCACCATGGCTTGTGGTTTCCAGCTCAGCAGTATGCGATATCCCTGGAAAAGCAGTGCGTATGGCAGGAGCTTGCACAGAACATATCTGGATAGCTCGAGATTCAGGCTCCCCCTCGGGAAAATAATTTTTTGCATTCAAATTTCATTCAGAGCAGAATCTGCAGTAATGGAGTAGTTGGGGGATTTTCAGTTAGGTTTACCTGTACCCCTATGTTCCTATGTTCATATATCTTTTTTTATATATATACTACATTTATGTGCAGCACATGAAAAAGAATGCTCTGCAGTATGACGAATTAAAATGCTACAGGACTCCTCAGTGATTAATGTGCTGATATCCTTCCTCTGCCATTGAGTTGTGCATGCTGCAGGGCAGCACGTTTTATGTGCTCCACATAATTGTATTAAAAGTAATGCATTTGGGGGGGGGGGGGGGGCTGACCGTGGAGCCGAGAGGACATTAGCCTCAACAGCTCCGGCCAGGAACAATAAAAAAAAACGACAATACGCGACGGAAACGGCAACCGAGTGGCGGATAAGGGCTACCAGGCGAAGGAGGACACCGAGACTCATTCAACTATACCCTCCAAGCGACTATTGCTCCAGTGTATGCCCGATACCCTGGCAAGACCTCCCAGCATGGCGGGCGCGGGAGAGCCGGACGCTCTCCTGCCGCCGGAAACGGATGGAAATCTGGGTTATCCCAGTCCCCTCCTGCTATCGGCCCCCAGTCGGCCAGGGGCAAGGAGGTAAGAGGCACCGAGCGCCTGACACTTCACACGGCAAAGATGGCGGCCGTGAGGACACACGGGGTGTTGTGCCCCCACGAGGATCAAATCGCACAGGCCTTTGAGCGCTTCTGGGCATGGTTCTGGGCCACAGAAACATATGGGGATAGACGATTCCCGACAGTCCACTGCAACACCTGCACAGAGTCACAGGCCTGCACTAAATCTCACACAGAGGTCTGCACCAAACCCTGCACAACGCTCTACACAGAGGCCTGCACCCAAGCCTGTACAGCGGCCTGCATCCAAGCCTGCACAGTGGCCTGCACCCAAGCCTGCACAGCGGCCTGCACCCAAGCCTGCACACCGGCCTGCACTCAAGCCTGCACCCAAGCCTGCACCCAAGCCTGTACAGCGGCCTGCACCCAAGCCGGCACAGCGGCCTGCACCCAAGCCTGCACAGCGGCCTGCACTCAAGCCTGCACAGCGTCCTGCACCCAAGCCTGCACAGCGGCCTGCACTCAAGCCTGCACAGAGGCCTGCACCCAAGCCTGCACAGCGGCCTGCACCAGAGCCTGCACAGCGGACTGCACCCCACGACCAGCCAGAGGGACACAGCCACTTTCCGACAGCGGGAATAGGCTGACGAGGTGACTTAACATGATCTCTCCTGTGGGCCCTTACACAAAAGTCGCAACAGTGAGACCTCACATGTACTATGGTATGCCTTGTGTATGCCATTTGTTTGCCATTCGATCACTTTCATTTGCCTTTTGCCTAATTTTTGTACAGTATTTTTACCCTATTTTACCCATGTGTAGGACTTAAAGTGTATATACCATACATTATTTGAAGCCCCAGACTGCAACAACTTACATTCACTAACATAGCCAATTCTACACAGCAACCACCCTCACCAGCATGACTGACTCTCACAGAACCACACTAGCGGACTAGTCAGAGGTGTTCACGCGGATGACAACATTGGACAACCAAAACGAGCACACATGAGCAACCCCACACTATATGACTGTCCCTATCCCCAGTGACACTTACTGAAACCGACAATAATCTCAAAATCAGCCACTCTAGAAATGCATTATGTGACATGTTACTTCACACTGCTGGGCACCAGGCTCAGGAGATTCACCCACAGGCTGCCATAAACCTAACCATCCAGCGGCTACTAAACGACAACCTTACCTTGCCTCGTTATCTTGCTTACTTATTTATGTCATAGTCAACATGTCAGATAGCTCTCATTTGGGAAACTGCTGCCTTGTCTCTCCAACCGACATGTGTACTCAGGCACTTACTATTCTGCAGCAACATAAAGCAACGCAATAATTGATTATTTATGTACAGCCTGTTATCATTAAGCTAATATGATAGACACGTGTACGCTGTTGTGGCGAATGTCAATGTTTATGTACCCACCTGCGCAACAAAAATAAAGAATAAAAAAAAAAAAAAAAAAGTAATGCATTTGTGGATGTATCCCAGAATCATTGCAGGTCTGTCATTACTAGCTTTGAGTGATATTCTGATGTTCTCTGTCTCTTGATTAGGGGTTAATTGAATAAAATCCCATGTATTCACTGGTGAACTCATACCTTTCTGATGCATTTGCTTACCTTGCACAGGGGCGTATTAGCCGCAAGGCAAACAAGGCATTTGCCTTGGGCGGCATTTTCCAGGGGGCGGCAAAAAAAGCCGCCCCCAAATGCCCAAGGCAAATGTCTTGTTAGCCTTGCGGCTAACAGACATTCCGGCGGTCTGGCGGCGCTGGCGGCGCTGGCGGCGCTGGCGGCGCTGGCGGCGCTGGCGGGCAGGCGGCCGGCGAGGGAGCACTTCCCCTGAGCTGTCTGCTCAGCTCCCTCGCCAGCCGCAGAGTGAGGCTGGGAGGCGGAGCCGGAATATGACGTCATATTCCGGCTCCCAGCCTCACTCTGCGGCTGGCGAGGGAGCTGAGCAGACAGCTCAGGGGAAGTGCTCCCTCGCCGGCCGCCCGCCCGCCCGCCAGGCAGTGCCGCCCGATCGCCCAGCAGCCACTGGACCACCAGGGAGGAAGAGACCCCCCCCCCAGCATTCCCAAAGGTAAGGAGGCGGGGGGGGGGGGGGGTTACATTTTAAAAAAAATGTGTTAAAAATAAATAAAAAAAAAAAAAGTGTTAATAATAAATTAAAAAAAATGTGTTCAAAATAAATTTAAAAAAAATGTGTTAAAAATAAATTTAAAAAAATGTGTTAATGTCGGTGGGTGAGTGTGTGTTTGTGTCTGTTAGTGTCTGTGTCTGTTAGTGTGTGTCTGTGTCTGTTAGTGTGTGTGTGTGCCTGTTAGTGTCTGTGTCTGTTAGTGTGTGTGTCTGTTAGTGTTTGTGTGTGTGTGTCTGACTGTGTGTGTCTGTTAGTGTGTGTGTCTGCTAGTGAGTGTGTGTCTGTTAGTGTGTGTCTGTTAGTGAGTGTGTTTGTCTGTTACTGAGTGTGAGTGTGTCTGTTAGTGTGTGTGTGTTTCTGTTAGCTAGTGTATGCGTATCTGTCAGTGAATGTGTGTGTGTGTATTTAGAATGCGGGGCGGGGGGAAAGGTTGGGTGGGGGTGGCGCGGGGGGGAAAGGGGGGGCGCCTGAGTTTTGTCCTGCCTAGGGCTGCACAAAACCAGGATACACCACTGACCTTGCATGAATAGTAACAATAGTCCTGGGGTGATTATTTCCTTGTATGTACGTAGTGGGGAATCGCGATGCAGCCTAGAACAAAATCTAACCCCATTCAACCCCCCAGTAACGACAGACCACTTAGTATGGATGAAACAGGCCACAGCATTTATTATCACAAACTAAATTACTGCATAACACATCCATAACTTTATTTATTAAATCTCTTCTTTTCTGTAACAAAAATGTTAGACATAAATAAGCATAAATTAACATATATACATATATAACTCCACACATAGTGTTATACAGTGACCCAACCGTCCTTGCCAATAAACATAGAGTGGTTCCTAATCACCACTCCCTCTCCCCTCCCCCCTCGTCATAAAAATCATATATTTCCAATGCCTGCCATCAGCTGACCTTATCCTCGCTCGATGGGCACAAGACCTCAGGCAACCTAAAGTTTAACCTTTGGAGCAGGGGAGGTTTGAGACCTTAAAAAACTTGTTCATCTCATTCCATATACTTAAACGTAACCTCAAACTCAATTGGCAAGGACATACCCCCGGCTAGCTGTGACTAAATATATTAATAGGGCGGGCGGGAGGGAAGCTGTTTGCTGGCCCAAATCCCAAGTGGCACTGAGGTAAGACCTCCCCCACACTAACTTACACAGAACATAATCCCACCCACAGACTTTTTCCCAACCAATCCCATGCATCTATCCCCACACTCCTACATGTGCCCTTGTCCGCTTAGCTGCGCTATCTCCCCAGGGCCTTGATTGCTTGTGCTGGCGCAAGTTTAGTTTTCTGCAGTATGTTTATCTTTGGAAGCAGTTGTGTACTAAATGGAGGGGTGAGGAGTGGTCCACACGGTGACAGACACAAGGGACGTGCACAAAGCACCGTCCTGTCTGTCGCACTTTCTAATGTGACCACACCAGACCCGAGTAAAATATTTTATTATAATCTATTCAGGTCTAGTACAGAGTAAGCTTCCTCACTGATATAGGTAGCAGGAGGTGAAGTTATTAGCCACCAGCACTCGCTGCCTATTAACTGCATGCTAAAGGGGAAGCAGACAGAGTCTCTGCTTCCACTACTACTAGCAAGCAAAGACTGCCATGCCTTCAGCCTCCATTCCTCCCCCTCTAGTGCCCATAAAGTTTAGAGGAACAGTTGGTGACTTGTGTCTGTTTCTGGGTGTTACTGTGTGTTTGTGCGCTTTTAACTGTATGTGACTGTGTGCTTGTGTGTGACTGAGTGCGATTGTGTGCCTGTATGACTATGTGCCTGTGTGTGCCTGTGTGAATGTATGACTATGTGTCCGTGACTGTGTGTGAGACTGTTACTGTACACAACAGTAGATTTGAGTGACTGTGTACCTGACTGTGTGTATGTGACTGTACATCTTAGTATGTGACTATGTTTGTGACTCTGTCTATGTGCCTCTGATTGTGTGTATGACTATATGTGACTGTGCACCTGTGACTGTATGTGACTGCCTGCAACTATTTGTTACTGAAAGTGACATAGTGTATATGTGAATGTGTGCATCTGTGTGTATATAGGTAACCGTGTGTATAGGTATATGTATGTGTAAGGGACTGTGTTTATATAATTGTGTGATTATGTATGTTATGCCAGTGTGGGATTGCGTGGCAATATATGTGACTGTGCATGTCTTTGTATGTATGTGACTGTGAGTTTGTCCTTGTTTGTTCATGTATGATTGCATGTCTATGTATGAATGTATGCATGTCACTGTGTATGTATGAGAGGGGACAAAAAAAAGGTTAAGTGGGTTCTTAAAGCAGACAAGAGGAATGTGGGGTTAAAAGATACACAAAATGGTTGAAGGGAGGTTTAGGAGAAACAAACAAGAATTTCCAGGAGATACACACAAAGCGGTAAGTTGGTGCAGAGCAGCACACAAACGTATAAAATTTTTGTTTTGCTTTTTGTTTGAAAATGAATGCACACATCTACGGGACATAATTGCCATCTGTTCTGAAACCGTTTAAGTCTATTGACAAAGTTAATCTGGCTCTCATGAAGTAAGTCATAGACTACAACTGGCTCCCATAGTTAGTTATAATCAAGTATGACTTGATCTCAGGTTGTTGCAGGATAGCTTTTTTTTTTTTTCTTTTTTTTTTTTTTAGCAAACTGTGACTTGTACCTGGCCACTAACAAGTAGCTTTTCAATGGTTTAAATTAGGGTTACAAGGTTGACTGCTTAGTTTTCTTACAAGGTTACAAGGTTGACTGCTTAGTGCTAATATGCTCCACAAATTGTCCATGTAGTTTTATGAGAGCTAGCATATTCACATGTCCCATGTTAAAACGTGTTTTGGATCTATCATTAGTGGGATACCTTGCCTCATGGTGTGACTAAATTCTCATATTTATCATTTAAGATGCCCTATGATTTGAAACTGAAAACGTGATGCGTGCACCAAACTTATTTTACAGGTGCTCAGGTATACAGATTCATAAAAAAAATGTAGTGTTAACTAGCTGCCTAACAGGTTTCATCTACTTAAACCAAAAGCAAAGTAAGATATGTGTTTTAGACATTTTTATTACTCATCTTTATATATATATATATATATATATATATATATATATATATATATATATATATACATATATATATATATATATATATATATATATATATATATATATATATATATATATATATATATATATATATTTATTAAAGTATGTTATTGTGTGCCACATTGCTTAGCATGAAATGCTGTGTTTTTATAATACTGTTCTTTTTTTATGTAGTGAGTATAGTAAAATTGGGTTACGTAAGTGACACAGTTCATAGTAACACTCTATTCAGTTAATTTATGAATGTGGTATGGAAGACTAATAGAGCGCATGAACTGCATGCAATTTATTATGAATACTTAGAAAGTGTATTAAATAAGCTCTTAAACAAACTTTGTGTGCACAAGCAATGTAAACCTTTGCTATAATTAAATTCCGTTTCTTTGAAGATCTAAACTATATTTTAGTAGAATTATTGCTTTTGACATTTCTATGTGGATGTCGGAGCACGCACAAGGCATGTGACAGTGACACAGCAATTCATGAAGAAGAAAAATAAGGAGGTGGATAAAGAGAAGGGGGTGCAGATTAGCAGTGCAGATTAAATTTAAGAGAACAGTAAGAATTATTTCTTTGTAACTCAAACTGTGTAAAAATCTGTAAAACAGTAAGATAATAACACTCATACCAAGAGATTAGTCCAAATTCTTCAATTATATTTGAGAAAATGCACTGTATTTAGTAGGACAGATCATGAATTAGATGCAATAAAATAACTTACAGTTAATGAAAACATTCCAAAATGATCACAAAGTCATTATTAGTAAGATTAGACATATACAAAGAGTGGGACGAAAACGAAGATTACAACAGTGCTTCTACTCATTGCAGTACATGAGATAAACTAATGGATGTTGAAAAGTTAATCCTAGACTAGTAGTGGTCCTAAAGATTTTGACACAGTTTTACTACCAGTTAAATTGAAGCTTTTAGGGATACAGCATGGTGTGGTGATATTTGGTTCTGGGAGTCCACTGGCACTAACTCACAGTAAGCTGTCATTTATAAATGGTTTGACACTTATTTGGTTTTGTGCGGTTCCCATAGTCCTTCCAATCTGAACTGGTATGCCTAAACAGAATGTCATACTTCTGTATGAGCAATAACAATTTTGTGTAACTACGGACATTTGCTCTAGTTGCCAGCTAAATGTGCACATTTTATGAGGCCAATGCTGAAACTAATAAAAACAACATACAGTTAAATTTAAACTAGTTTTAAAGCCCATTAAGCCCCCGACCTGGGTTAAATTATCTTGATTTAAAGTGACTTTGTCACCTTTCAGAGTCTTTGAAAATTTGACAATGATTCGCCATCCACACTTGGGGGGAAGGGGTTTTTCTTACCTGAAGCTGTCCCCCATAGGTAAGGCCATCTTCTGTCTTCAGCTCCTGTTGCTTTATCTGTCATGAGCTACGTCAATGCTGTACTCTCACAGATACACAGAACTGTAGTTTAGTTTTGTAGTTCTGTAGTGTAGTTTTGAATTTAGTAAATTGGTCAGTACTTTTGCACTCTTTATATCGTTTGCATTTAAAAAAGCCTTTGGTCTCGGGCAGGCAAGAAGATTGGGGTTTTATATTATTTTCACTAGTAAAATTAAAGGTTAAAATAGATTTTAAACTAGGGGCTCCTCTAAAAACGATATTGGGTCTGTCTGGTACGATGTTTCTTAGGATGTCATCTTGTTTGAGCAGATGCCAATGTTTTTTTTTTTAACCTATCTCACAAAGTTTTAACTGCAGCACAAATTTCCTTTTTAAACAAAGATCTCAAATTTGCCCCAACACATTCTTTTAAACCATTTGAAACCTTCTTAGACATTAACAATTTGTACGCAAAGTCACTTTAAAAATATTTTTTAATGGAAAAGACTCCCAGACTGCCCAATCTACTCCACCCCCTTCTACTTCTCAAGTAGAGGCTACTGTGACAAACTCCCTTTTCCAAGTGAGTTTGCCACAAGCTCCTGGAAGAGCCTGCTTGCCAACCTCCTGCCCACAGACTATGGACCCTGTAAAATGTGATGTAAAAATCTACGATCGTGTATTTGGACTATATGGTTCGAGAACCGAACAGCCGCACGAAACGGAGACCACCCTGGAGCTTGTTAAGCCTAATTGATACTTTGTAGCAAATTCCACCGCAGTGTTCTAAGTGTTCGTCTGGGTGGCCGCATTTCCTATGGATGGCCACAAGGTGGCACCTATCTTGTTCGCATGAACACAGGCAGCGGTGTTTGATCGTTGAGTTCATGGAACTATTTTAGGACACTGAATCTCCCGAACACCGCTGGACTTGCATGATCGCCTGTGTTTGGTTCTACAACACTTAGAAAGACACGAACAAGGGAAACAAGCTCCAGAGTAAGAACATTGACTATGTTCAGTAGTTTGTTCTGTTTTTAAACTACCAAACTAGACCTACCGCAAGTCCTGATTCTCTGGAACTGTTTTGGGCATGGGACCATGTGTGCGGTCAGTCAAATTATGACTTCCAGGAAAATCCTGAACCCCTTAACCGACCAGGGTGATTTTCGGATATGTTGGTCACCAAGATTGGGGCTATCAGGGGATGGAACTTATAGGGGGTTTTATGTATGTTTAAGGTACTTTTGGGGTGTTTGTGAAATGTGTGTTTTTGTGTCTGGAGATAATTGAGTTTAGTATAGTTCCTGACTCACTTATCTCCCACTCACAGGGAAGGTTTATTATGT
Source organism: Pelobates fuscus (assembly GCF_036172605.1). NCBI lineage: Eukaryota > Metazoa > Chordata > Amphibia > Anura > Pelobatidae > Pelobates > Pelobates fuscus. The sequence goes on along the minus strand of NC_086321.1, from coordinate 237,056,469 downwards.
TGTGTATGGGAGTGTCCTGGACCTGAGAGCCAATGTAATTGTGTGTATGTTTTTACTGTAGTCTACTCTCAGGCCCAGGGGGGATTGCTCCTTGCATGGGGACCTGCATATAAGGCCAGTTGTGGCTGCCAATAAATGTATTCCAGCGTTTACTCCCAGAATTATTTGTCATCTGGTTACTGGGAGGGTGGCAATCCGAACCAATCTCTGGAAGGAGGAACTCAACAAAATTTGACCCTTCTGGAGGAGTGAGTTCATCCTGATCACCGACCAGCGCCGACCGGAACAACTAGAGCTGCGGATTCCGTTCCTGGGAGAACAACCATTAGAGGAATGAGTTACAGAACTGGAGAGGCTTGTCATAACTGAAGTGTGGTTGGATGAATCATATCGGGCCTTGCAGTGGCATGCACTCTTTATCTACCTGGGGTGGGTCAATTTCAAATACATCATGTGAGAGGACTACGATGGCCCTGGTAGCTCAAATAGAATCTCAGACATTTTAAATTAAATTTATTTTAGAAGGTATAGATATCATTTTAAAAAATAATTATATTTGGTTTCTGAAGTGTTTTTTTACCTACAAAAAAGAGGAACTGCAATGGGGACCAGGTTTGCCTCTAGCTATGCTAACCTCTTCATGGCAGATTGGGAATCCACTGACAGGCAAATCTGGTCACCTATTTTAGATATATAGATGACCTCTTTTTTATATGGGAAGGCCCAGAGAACTAATTTAATTAATTCATTCATTATCTTAATAACAATGACGGAGGAATTTAAGATGGGATTTTAAACACTAAAACTTTTTTTTTTTTTTTTTTTAAAGGTGAGTACAAATACAGCCATTAACCAGTCTAGTTGTCACTACAAACCACTACAAGTGAACCTAAAAGCCAATTTTTTAAGATTATGGAGAAGTTGTCCTCAGATTAAGGATATTAACCAACAAGCAGATTTTTTAAAAAATGTGGAAAATAATTATTCACTAGCCAATCTAAACAATACAATAGATGCTTTCAAGACAAAAGAAAGAACTGATCTTTTAACTTATAAAGAGAAATCTAACGACAATTACCCTACTCTCCCCATTATTTTCGGTTTTAACAATAAAAGTAATCAAATAAGAAAATAGTTAAAAAAACATTGGCATCTGCTCAAACAAGATGACATCCTAAAAGACATCATTCCAGAAAGACCCAATATCGTTTTTAGTGGAGCCCCTAGTTTGAAATCTATTTTAACTTCTAATTTTATTAGTGGAAATTTTATAAAACCCCAATCTTCTATCCTGTCCGAGACCAAAGGCTTTTTTAAACGCAAATTATGTATAGTGTGCAAAAGTACTGACCAATCTAGTAAATCCAAAACTACTCAGTTCAAGTCTAACAGAATAAATAAGACATATATTATTAAAGATTTAATTACCTGCACCACTAAAAATGTCATCCATCTCCTAGAATGCCCTTGTGGTCTACAATATTTTGGAATGACCACAAGGAGCCTCAAAATAAGACTAGGTGAACACTGCTGCATACCCAAACCATTCGGCATCCAAAAACTTCATCACCCATAATAAAGATCCCAGGCAATTAAAAGGTATAGGTAAAAAAAAAATGCATTACCCCATGGAAAGGAGGCAGTATAAAGAATATTCTAGGTAAATGTGAAATATAATTGGTTTTTAATCTACAAACTTTAATCCCTAGTGGCTTAAATGCAGATTTTGATTTGTTCAATTTTATATAATGGGTATGTTATTATCTATTTCTTCTACCTGTTCTACTTGCATATTATATGTATGATATTTAATATTATTATTGCCCATTTCGATTATTCTCCTATTTCACTGTCATAAGTTTTAATGTTTTCCCCTTTTACCTTATGCCCACTTTTATATTCAATTTTGCTCTCTTTTATTTATCTTCTATTCAACTGTATTTGTTATGTTTACATATTTGGCTTCTTCCAATATTATTATTATTGCCAATATTGTTGTGTTTCAACTATATTTGTTATGGTCCACATATTTGGCTTCTTTGCCAATATCATTTATGTTTGTTTCGATCTTATTATATCCTAACCACTATATTTATATTTATTTATCTGTCATGTTCCACATTTCCTCCCTACTATTCATGTCTGCCTTATCGTAACATACCATAGACGCCCACACCTCTCTATGCTCATGCTGCTTTATCCGTCTAGCCGCACATGCGTTTTACATTTCTTTTAGCTCATTGCGCTTGTGGCTTTATTCGCATAGCAGCACATGCGCAATACGTATGTAACTTTTGCCATGAACACGTCTATTCCCATTCAACTTTTCCCGGACAACACTTACTACCGCGCATGCGGCTATTTTTGTGTTCAGAAGTTGCCGAACAAACCCTTGTTTTATGCCTTAGCCTGCAGTACTACATTTTCCAACATGCTCAGTGGCTAAATGATCACACAGTCCAACTGAATTCAATAAATAATACTTGGTTTTACACACACACTTATACACACAAGACTTATAATGTTTTTTTATATGTATAGCAACACCATTTTGTGATTGGCTGATGGAATTTTGCCACCAATTTGAATTACTGTCCCTCCTATATAAACACCAGCCAGCCAGGTTGTATGTTTTTACTCCATTGAAAAAGCCTGTAGGCGAAACGCGTTTGGATGAATTTTACTGCTTTTTATAATTAATAAATAGATTTTGTCTGTTGTCATAGAGCAGTTAATCTGCTCTACCTTTGTGATTATATTTTTATTAAATTTTATTGATTATTAATATTTTATTGAGAGCACTATTGTGTCCTTTTATTTGTTTTTTTGGGTTCCTGACACTCACTATATACTATAAGTGGGGATTGTACCGCTGTATGCTAATTACACAAGAGCTGGCTTAAGTTCTATCAAATTTGAGTGCAACCCTAATAGTCTACTGTTTTATTTATATCTTGTGGAACATACTGCACCATTATTGTTTCCATTTCTTATCGCCCCTTCTCTGGGTTACCGATACTTCAATCTTCAAAGGACACTCACCATATATCCCATAAGCAGGGAATATACCGCTGTATGCCATGCATACAAGAGTTTGCTTAAGGTCTATCAAATGTGAGTGTAACCTTATTAAGTAAAGCAATCGAAAGACACCTTGATAATAGAATCATGTGGAAAAATATTTTTTTTAAATGGATTGCATGCTTCAAAACAAGATTTTAAAAGGGTGGTCATGGGGCTTAGATAAGTCATTAAAAATGAGAACCCATATGGAAAAACAGTAGGCGTAATCATTTCAGTATCGGTTGGAATTGATAGAATAAAAAAAAGTCATCTGGGTGGATGTGCTATTGGACTGCTAGCTTGTAGATATTGAGCAGGCATTAGGCTAATATTGTGAACCATATGAGTCGCGCTAGGTGATATGTGCTAGGTGATATGTTTAGTACATACGCGAGAAGAGGATATGTGGTAGTATTTCTGAGTGGTTTGAGGAAGTATATGTTCGTATCAGGAAAATGATACAACGCTTGCATGTTTCTATGACAGTGCCAAAGTAGTAGGTGCATACTTGCAACACATTAACATAGAAAGCTGTGGAATAGAGCAGGGCTTCTAAAAAAATCTCCTGGACAGTCTAGCATGAGTCAACCTCCCACCATCAATTTCAGCTGGGTGAAGTATGGGCAGTTAACCTAGGCCTCCTTTTCAACTATTCTTTATAACAGTGCCTTTAAAAAGGCATTTTGCAGTTTGCACTGGGTTCGTAATGAGAAATTGCTACAAGCAGAGCTTTGCAACAAAGTGCAGCTCATTACTTCCATAGGATTCTTTTCTAGAGTGAACCATTTTTTTTCAAAGGGGTAGGTTCCAAGCCCCTGTCATTTTGCTTGCTGTTTATAACATGAAAATGTTTAGAACAGGCCCACTATAATGCTGGGAAAAGTCATACCAGGACAGGATGTCATAGTGAGTTAATGCAGGACAGAAGGGTTTAAAAGATAGGAAGAACGAAATTTGCTATTCAGAATTTTATCATGGATGAATTTGCATACTGCGGCGACGCCCTAGGGTTATGTTCTGCATGCAATAGAGCTGCTAGCAATACACATATCAACCAACAGATGGCAGTTGAGGAGAGATTAAAAGGAAGGTCTGCTTCATTTGAATTATATAGCTGATAGCATTGCACAGATCAACCAGCAGAGGGCATTTTCATTTGAGGATAAATTAGAAGGAAGTTCTGCTTCAATTGAAAGCAACGCAATCGAAAGACACCTTGATAATAGAATCATGCGGAAAAATATTTTTTTTAAATAGATTGCATGCTTCAAAACAAGATTTTAAAAGGGTGGTCATGATAAGTCTTAGATAAGTCATTGAAAACGAGAACCCATATGGAAAAACAGTAGGCGTAATCATTTCAGTATCGGTTGGAATTGATAGAATAAAAAAAAGTCCTCTGGGTGGATATGCTATTGGACTGCTAGCCTGTAGATATTGAGCAGGCATTAGGCTAATATTGTGAACCATATGAGCCGTGCTTTGTGATTAGTACATACGCGAGAAGAGGATATGTGGTAGTATTTCTGAGTGGTTTGAGGATGTATATGTTCGTGTATCCTATTTTGTGTGTGTTCTAAATGGTAGTGTGTAATTTTTGTTTGTTTTCTTCTTCTTCTTCTTCTTTGAGAAAAGTCCACTGTCTGTAGTGTTGGTAAAGGATGTTGTAGGGGGTATGAGATTGTGAGAGTGTTTGTAATGCGAGTTGTGTTGATGATGCAGATGTGGTGAGCTATTGAGATTGTTGTTGTTGAGATGTAAGTTGGTGCATGCCAATGAATTGTGAAAAGGCACCCCAGATGCTTTGAAATGAGGCATGATGAATAAAGCTGCTCACAGGATATTGCATCGGCTGGTCGTTGAGCTCCTCTATCACCACCTCCGTGCTGTATCCAAGGTTGCAGTAGTAAAGTAAATTCAGGAAAATGATACAACTCTTGCATGTTTCTATGACAGTGCCAAAATAGTAGGTGCATACTTGCAACCCATTGACATAGAAAGCTGTGGAATAGAGCAGGGTTTCTATAAAAAAAAAAAAAACCTCCTGGACAGTCTAGCATGAGTCAACCTCCCACCATCAATTTCAACTGGGTGAAGTATGGGCAGTTAACCTAGGCATCCTTTTCAACTATTCTTTATAACAGTGCCTTCAAAAAGGCATTTTGCAGTTTGCACTGGGTTCGCAATGAGAAATTGCTACAAGCAGAGCTTTGCAGCAAAGTGCAGCTCATTACTTCCATAGGATTCTTTTCTAGAGTGAACCATTTTTTTTCAAAGGGGTAGGTTCCAAGCCCCTGTCATTTTGCTTGCTGTTTTAACATGAAAATGTTTAGAACAGGCCCACTATAATGCTGGGAAAAGTCATACCAGGACAGGATGTCATAGTGAGTTAATGCAGGACAGAAGGGTTTAAAAGATAGGAAGAAAGAAATTTGCTATTCAGAATTTTATCATGGAGGAATTTGCATACTGCGGCGACGCCCTAGGGTTATTTTCTGCATGCAATAGAGCTGCTAGCAATACACATATCAACCAACAGATGGCAGTTGAGGAGAGATTAAAAGGAAGGTCTGCTTCATTTGAATTATATAGCTGATAGCATTGCACAGATCAACCAGCAGAGGGCATTTTCATTTGAGGATAAATTAGAAGGAAGTTCTGCTTCAATTGAAAGCAACGCAATCGAAAGACACCTTGATAATAGAATCATGCGGAAAAATATTTTTTTTAAATAGATTGCATGCTTCAAAACAAGATTTTAAAAGGGTGGTCATGATAAGTCTTAGATAAGTCATTGAAAACGAGAACCCATATGGAAAAACAGTAGGCGTAATCATTACAGTATCGGCTGGAATTGATAGAATAAAAAAAGTCCTCTGGGTGGATATGCTATTGGACTGCTAGCTTGTAGATATTGAGCAGGCATTAGGCTAATATTGTGAACCATATGAGCCGTGCTTTGTGATATGTGCTAGGTGATATGTTTAGTACATACGCGAGAAGAGGATATGTGGTAGTATTTCTGAGTGGTTTGAGGATGTATATGTTCGTGTATCCTATTTTGTGTGTGTTCTAAATGGTAGTGTGTAATTTTTGTTTGTTTTCTTCTTCTTCTTCTTCTTTGAGAAAAGTCCACTGTCTGTAGTGTTGGTAAAGGATGTTGTAGGGGGTATGAGATTGTGAGAGTGTTTGTAATGCGAGTTGTGTTGATGATGCAGATGTGGTGAGCTATTGAGATTGTTGTTGTTGACATGTAAGTTGGTGCATGCCAATGAATTGTGAAAAGGCACCCCAGATGCTTTGAAATGAGGCATGATGAATAAAGCTGCTCACAGGATATTGCATCGGCTGGTCGTTGAGCTCCTCTATCACCACCTCCGTGCTGTATCCAAGGTTGCAGTAGTAAAGTAAATTCAGGAAAATAATACAACGCTTGCATGTTTCTATGACAGTGCCAAAGTAGTAGGTGCATACTTGCAACCCATTGACATAGAAAACTGTGGAATAGAGCAGGGTTTCTAAAAAATCTCCTGGACAGTCTAGCATGAGTCAACCACCCAACATCAATTTCAGCTGGGTGAAGTATGGGCAGTTAACCTAAGCCTCCTTTTCAACTATTCTTTATAACAGTGCCTTTAAAAAGGCATTTTGCAGTTTCCACTGGGTCTGCAATGAGAAATTGCTACAAGCACGGCTTTGCACCAAAGTGCAGCTCATTACTTCCATAGGATTCTTTCCTAGAGTGAACCATTTTTTTTTTTTAAAAGGGGTAGGTTCCAAGCACCTGTCATTTTGCTTGCTGTTTATAACATGAAAATGTTTAGAACAGGCCCACTATAATGCTGGGAAAAGTCATACCAGGACAGGATGTCATAGTGAGTTAATGCAGGACAGAAGGGTTTAAAAGATAGGAAGAACGAAATTTGCTATTCAGAATTTTATCATGGAGGAATTTGCATACTGCGGCGACGCCCTAGGGTTATTTTCTGCATGCAATAGAGCTGCTAGCAATACACATATCAACCAACAGATGGCAGTTGAGGAGAGATTAAAAGGAAGGTCTGCTTCATTTGAATTATATAGCTGATAGCATTGCACAGATCAACCAGCAGAGGGCATTTTCATTTGAGGATAAATTAGAAGGAAGTTCTGCTTCAATTGAAAGCAACGCAATCGAAAGACACCTTGATAATAGAATCCTGTGGAAAAATATTTTTTTTAAATAGATTGCATGCTTCAAAACAAGATTTTAAAAGGGTGGTCATGATAAGTCTTAGATAAGTCATTGAAAACGAGAACCCATATGGAAAAACAGTAGGCGTAATCATTTCAGTATCGGTTGGAATTGATAGAATAAAAAAAAGTCCTCTGGGTGGATATGCTATTGGACTGCTAGCTTGTAGATATTGAGCAGGCATTAGGCTAATATTGTGAACCATATGAGCCGTGCTAGGTGATATGTGCTAGGTGATATGTTTAGTACATACGCGAGAAGAGGATATGTGGTAGTATTTCTGAGTGGTTTGAGGATGTATATGTTCGTGTATCCTATTTTGTGTGTGTTCTAAATGGTAGTGTGTAATTTTTGTTTGTTTTCTTCTTCTTCTTCTTCTTTGAGAAAAGTCCACTGTCTGTAGTGTTGGTAAAGGATGTTGTAGGGGGTATGAGATTGTGAGAGTGTTTGTAATGCGAGTTGTGTTGATGATGCAGATGTGGTGAGCTATTGAGATTGTTGTTGTTGACATATAAGTTGGTGCATGCCAATGAATTGTGAAAAGGCACCCCAGATACTTTGAAATGAGGCATGATGAATAAAGCTGCTTACAGGATATTGCATCGGCTGGTCGTTGAGCTCCTCTATCACCACCTCCGTGCTGTTTCCAAGTTTGCAGTAGTAAAGTAAATTCAGGAAATTGATACAACGCTTGCATGTTTCTATGACAGTGCCAAAGTAGTAGGTGCATACTTGCAACCCATTGACATAGAAAACTGTGGAATAGAGCAGGGTTTCTAAAAAATCTCCTGGACAGTCTAGCATGAGTCAACCTCCCACCATCAATTTCAGCTGGGTGAAGTATGGGCAGTTAACCTAGGCCTCCTTTTCAACTATTCTTTATAACAGTGCCTTTAAAAAGGCATTTTGCAGTTTCCACTGGGTCTGCAATGAGAAATTGCCACAAGCACAGCTTTGCACCAAAGTGCAGCTTATTACTTCCATAGGATTCTTTTCTAGAGTGAACCATTTTTTTAAAAGGGGTAGGTTCCAAGCCCCTGTCATTTTGCTTGCTGTTTATAACATGAAAATGTTTAGAACAGGCCCACTATAATGCTGGGAAAAGTCATACCAGGACAGGATGTCATAGTGAGTTAATGCAGGACAGAAGGTTTTAAAAGATAGGAAGAACGAAATTTGCTTTTCAGAATTTTATCATGGAGGAATTTGCATACTGCGGCGACGCCCTAGGGTTATTTTCTGCATGCAATAGAGCTGCTAGCAATACACATATCAACCAACAGATGGCAGTTGAGGAGAGATTAAAAGGAAGGTCTGCTTCATTTGAATTATATAGCTGATAGCATTGCACAGATCAACCAGCAGAGGGCATTTTCATTTGAGGATAAATTAGAAGGAAGTTCTGCTTCAATTGAAAGCAACGCAATCGAAAGACACCTTGATAATAGAATCATGCGGAAAAATATATTTTTTTAAATAGATTGCATGCTTCAAAACAAGATTTTAAAAGGGTGGTCATGATAAGTCTTAGATAAGTCATTGAAAACGAGAACCCATATGGAAAAACAGTAGGCGTAATCATTTCAGTATCGGTTGGAATTGATAGAATAAAAAAAAGTCCTCTGGGTGGATATGCTATTGGACTGCGAGCCTGTAGATATTGAGCAGGCATTAGGCTAATATTGTGAACCATATGAGCCGTGCTTTGTGATTAGTACATACGCGAGAAGAGGATATGTGGTAGTATTTCTGAGTGGTTTGAGGATGTATATGTTCGTGTATCCTATTTTGTGTGTGTTCTAAATGGTAGTGTGTATTTTTTGTTTGTTTTCTTCTTCTTCTTCTTCTTTGAGAAAAGTCCACTGTCTGTAGTGTTGGTAAAGGATGTTGTAGGGGGTATGAGATTGTGAGAGTGTTTGTAATGCGAGTTGTGTTGATGATGCAGATGTGGTGAGCTATTGAGATTGTTGTTGTTGAGATGTAAGTTGGTGCATGCCAATGAATTGTGAAAAGGCACCCCAGATGCTTTGAAATGAGGCATGATGAATAAAGCTGCTCACAGGATATTGCATCGGCTGGTCGTTGAGCTCCTCTATCACCACCTCCGTGCTGTATCCAAGGTTGCAGTAGTAAAGTAAATTCAGGAAAATGATACAACTCTTGCATGTTTCTATGACAGTGCCAAAATAGTAGGTGCATACTTGCAACCCATTGACATAGAAAGCTGTGGAATAGAGCAGGGTTTCTTAAAAAAAAAAAAAAAAAAAAAAAAAAAAAAAAACCTCCTGGACAGTCTAGCATGAGTCAACCTCCCACCATCAATTTCAACTGGGTGAAGTATGGGCAGTTAACCTAGGCATCCTTTTCAACTATTCTTTATAACAGTGCCTTCAAAAAGGCATTTTGCAGTTTGCACTGGGTTCGCAATGAGAAATTGCTACAAGCAGAGCTTTGCAGCAAAGTGCAGCTCATTACTTCCATAGGATTCTTTTCTAGAGTGAACCATTTTTTTTCAAAGGGGTAGGTTCCAAGCCCCTGTCATTTTGCTTGCTGTTTTAACATGAAAATGTTTAGAACAGGCCCACTATAATGCTGGGAAAAGTCATACCAGGACAGGATGTCATAGTGAGTTAATGCAGGACAGAAGGGTTTAAAAGATAGGAAGAAAGAAATTTGCTATTCAGAATTTTATCATGGAGGAATTTGCATACTGCGGCGACGCCCTAGGGTTATTTTCTGCATGCAATAGAGCTGCTAGCAATACACATATCAACCAACAGATGGCAGTTGAGGAGAGATTAAAAGGAAGGTCTGCTTCATTTGAATTATATAGCTGATAGCATTGCACAGATCAACCAGCAGAGGGCATTTTCATTTGAGGATAAATTAGAAGGAAGTTCTGCTTCAATTGAAAGCAACGCAATCGAAAGACACCTTGATAATAGAATCATGCGGAAAATTTTTTTTTTTTAAATAGATTGCATGCTTCAAAACAAGATTTTAAAAGGGTGGTCATGATAAGTCTTAGATAAGTCATTGAAAACGAGAACCCATATGGAAAAACAGTAGGCGTAATCATTACAGTATCGGCTGGAATTGATAGAATAAAAAAAGTCCTCTGGGTGGATATGCTATTGGACTGCTAGCTTGTAGATATTGAGCAGGCATTAGGCTAATATTGTGAACCATATGAGCCGTGCTTTGTGATATGTGCTAGGTGATATGTTTAGTACATACGCGAGAAGAGGATATGTGGTAGTATTTCTGAGTGGTTTGAGGATGTATATGTTCGTGTATCCTATTTTGTGTGTGTTCTAAATGGTAGTGTGTAATTTTTGTTTGTTTTCTTCTTCTTCTTCTTCTTTGAGAAAAGTCCACTGTCTGTAGTGTTGGTAAAGGATGTTGTAGGGGGTATGAGATTGTGAGAGTGTTTGTAATGCGAGTTGTGTTGATGATGCAGATGTGGTGAGCTATTGAGATTGTTGTTGTTGACATGTAAGTTGGTGCATGCCAATGAATTGTGAAAAGGCACCCCAGATGCTTTGAAATGAGGCATGATGAATAAAGCTGCTCACAGGATATTGCATCGGCTGGTCGTTGAGCTCCTCTATCACCACCTCCGTGCTGTATCCAAGGTTGCAGTAGTAAAGTAAATTCAGGAAAATGATACAACGCTTGCATGTTTCTATGACAGTGCCAAAGTAGTAGGTGCATACTTGCAACCCATTGACATAGAAAACTGTGGAATAGAGCAGGGTTTCTAAAAAATCTCCTGGACAGTCTAGCATGAGTCAACCACCTAACATCAATTTCAGCTGGGTGAAGTATGGGCAGTTAACCTAAGCCTCCTTTTCAACTATTCTTTATAACAGTGCCTTTAAAAAGGCATTTTGCAGTTTCCACTGGGTCTGCAATGAGAAATTGCTACAAGCACGGCTTTGCACCAAAGTGCAGCTCATTACTTCCATAGGATTCTTTCCTAGAGTGAACCATTTTTTTTTTTAAAAGGGGTAGGTTCCAAGCACCTGTCATTTTGCTTGCTGTTTATAACATGAAAATGTTTAGAACAGGCCCACTATAATGCTGGGAAAAGTCATACCAGGACAGGATGTCATAGTGAGTTAATGCAGGACAGAAGGGTTTAAAAGATAGGAAGAACGAAATTTGCTATTCAGAATTTTATCATGGAGGAATTTGCATACTGCGGCGACGCCCTAGGGTTATTTTCTGCATGCAATAGAGCTGCTAGCAATACACATATCAACCAACAGATGGCAGTTGAGGAGAGATTAAAAGGAAGGTCTGCTTCATTTGAATTATATAGCTGATAGCATTGCACAGATCAACCAGCAGAGGGCATTTTCATTTGAGGATAAATTAGAAGGAAGTTCTGCTTCAATTGAAAGCAACGCAATCGAAAGACACCTTGATAATAGAATCCTGTGGAAAAATATTTTTTTTAAATAGATTGCATGCTTCAAAACAAGATTTTAAAAGGGTGGTCATGATAAGTCTTAGATAAGTCATTGAAAACGAGAACCCATATGGAAAAACAGTAGGCGTAATCATTTCAGTATCGGTTGGAATTGATAGAATAAAAAAAAGTCCTCTGGGTGGATATGCTATTGGACTGCTAGCTTGTAGATATTGAGCAGGCATTAGGCTAATATTGTGAACCATATGAGCCGTGCTAGGTGATATGTGCTAGGTGATATGTTTAGTACATACGCGAGAAGAGGATATGTGGTAGTATTTCTGAGTGGTTTGAGGATGTATATGTTCGTGTATCCTATTTTGTGTGTGTTCTAAATGGTAGTGTGTAATTTTTGTTTGTTTTCTTCTTCTTCTTCTTCTTTGAGAAAAGTCCACTGTCTGTAGTGTTGGTAAAGGATGTTGTAGGGGGTATGAGATTGTGAGAGTGTTTGTAATGCGAGTTGTGTTGATGATGCAGATGTGGTGAGCTATTGAGATTGTTGTTGTTGACATATAAGTTGGTGCATGCCAATGAATTGTGAAAAGGCACCCCAGATACTTTGAAATGAGGCATGATGAATAAAGCTGCTTACAGGATATTGCATCGGCTGGTCGTTGAGCTCCTCTATCACCACCTCCGTGCTGTTTCCAAGTTTGCAGTAGTAAAGTAAATTCAGGAAATTGATACAACGCTTGCATGTTTCTATGACAGTGCCAAAGTAGTAGGTGCATACTTGCAACCCATTGACATAGAAAACTGTGGAATAGAGCAGGGTTTCTAAAAAATCTCCTGGACAGTCTAGCATGAGTCAACCTCCCACCATCAATTTCAACTGGGTGAAGTATGGGCAGTTAACCTAGGCCTCCTTTTCAACTATTCTTTATAACAGTGCCTTTAAAAAGGCATTTTGCAGTTTCCACTGGGTCTGCAATGAGAAATTGCCACAAGCACAGCTTTGCACCAAAGTGCAGCTTATTACTTCCATAGGATTCTTTTCTAGAGTGAACCATTTTTTTTAAAAGGGGTAGGTTCCAAGCCCCTGTCATTTTGCTTGCTGTTTATAACATGAAAATGTTTAGAACAGGCCCACTATAATGCTGGGAAAAGTCATACCAGGACAGGATGTCATAGTGAGTTAATGCAGGACAGAAGGTTTTAAAAGATAGGAAGAACGAAATTTGCTTTTCAGAATTTTATCATGGAGGAATTTGCATACTGCGGCGACGCCCTAGGGTTATTTTCTGCATGCAATAGAGCTGCTAGCAATACACATATCAACCAACAGATGGCAGTTGAGGAGAGATTAAAAGGAAGGTCTGCTTCATTTGAATTATATAGCTGATAGCATTGCACAGATCAACCAGCAGAGGGCATTTTCATTTGAGGATAAATTAGAAGGAAGTTCTGCTTCAATTGAAAGCAACGCAATCGAAAGACACCTTGATAATAGAATCATGCGGAAAAATATATTTTTTTAAATAGATTGCATGCTTCAAAACAAGATTTTAAAAGGGTGGTCATGATAAGTCTTAGATAAGTCATTGAAAACGAGAACCCATATGGAAAAACAGTAGGCGTAATCATTTCAGTATCGGTTGGAATTGATAGAATAAAAAAAAGTCCTCTGGGTGGATATGCTATTGGACTGCTAGCTTGTAGATATTGAGCAGGCATTAGGCTAATATTGTGAACCATATGAGCCGTGCTAGGTGATATGTACTAGGTGATATGTTTAGTACATACGCGAGAAGAGGATATGTGGTAGTATTTCTGAGTGGTTTGAGGATGTATATGTTCGTGTATCCTATTTTGTGTGTGTTCTAAATGGTAGTGTGTAATTTTTGTTTGTTTTCTTCTTCTTCTTCTTCTTTGAGAAAAGTCCACTGTCTGTAGTGTTGGTAAAGGATGTTGTAGGGGGTATGAGATTGTGAGAGTGTTTGTAATGCGAGTTGTGTTGATGATGCAGATGTGGTGAGCTATTGAGATTGTTGTTGTTGACATATAAGTTGGTGCATGCCAATGAATTGTGAAAAGGCACCCCAGATACTTTGAAATGAGGCATGATGAATAAAGCTGCTTACAGGATATTGCATCGGCTGGTCGTTGAGCTCCTCTATCACCACCTCCGTGCTGTTTCCAAGTTTGCAGTAGTAAAGTAAATTCAGGAAATTGATACAACGCTTGCATGTTTCTATGACAGTGCCAAAGTAGTAGGTGCATACTTGCAACCCATTGACATAGAAAACTGTGGAATAGAGCAGGGTTTCTAAAAAATCTCCTGGACAGTCTAGCATGAGTCAACCTCCCACCATCAATTTCAGCTGGGTGAAGTATGGGCAGTTAACCTAGGCCTCCTTTTCAACTATTCTTTATAACAGTGCCTTTAAAAAGGCATTTTGCAGTTTCCACTGGGTCTGCAATGAGAAATTGCCACAAGCACAGCTTTGCACCAAAGTGCAGCTCATTACTTCCATAGGATTCTTTCCTAGAGTGAACCATTTTTTTTTTTTTTTTTTTTTTTTTTTTTTAAAAGGGGTAGGTTCCAAGCACCTGTCATTTTGCTTGCTGTTTATAACATGAAAATGTTTAGAACAGGCCCACTATAATGCTGGGAAAAGTCATACCAGGACAGGATGTCATAGTGAGTTAATGCAGGACAGAAGGGTTTAAAAGATAGATAGAACGAAATTTGCTATTCAGAATTTTATCATGGAGGAATTTGCATACTGCGGCGACGCCCAGGGGTTATTTTCTGCATGCAATAGAGCTGCTAGCAATACACATATCAACCAACAGATGGCAGTTGAGGAGAGATTAAAAGGAAGGTCTGCTTCATTTGAATTATATAGCTGATAGCATTGCACAGATCAACCAGCAGAGGGCATTTTCATTTGAGGATAAATTAGAAGGAAGTTCTGCTTCAATTGAAAGCAACGCAATCGAAAGACACCTTGATAATAGAATCATGTGGAAAAATATTTTTTTTAAATAGATTTTATTAATGACACGGAGGCTCCTATTATGCTATCTCTTTCTTACTTTATTCCTCAGCAGCAAAGAAAAAATATACTGAAAGAGAAAAATATGTAGAATATGAAATATATAACCGATACAACCATATCTGCCTAGTAACAGGGCAGCCAATCAGTCTCTAGGAACAGTCCATAAATCTCCATCCTTGTACTTCCACTTCCTCTTTCTTTGCTGCTGTCCTCAGACCAGCTAAGTATTATTTTTCTCTCTTGCATTTTTTGTGATTGATTTATTTGCTAGGGTTATGCACCCTGCCTTTTTGATGATTGATTATTGTTGGTATTATTCTGTTGCATTTTCTGTATGTTTGCGTTAGTATTATTATCTGATTTTTATTGGTAATTCTGTTATTTGCCTCCCCTGCATTTTTTCCGCTGCTTCCCCTGTCTGTGTTACTCTTTTATTCACCCAGACAGGGTTCGCGGCTTACAGGGGAGACTTGCACCGGAGCTTTAGCTCTCTAGTTTCCCTTCCCTTTCCCCTCGCGGCCGCGTGTGCGGCCGCGTTTATCTGCCGACCCGACCGTTACCTCCTTACACCCGCTGGTGCGAGGGAGTTCCCGGCCGCGTGTATCTCACGCTCTCCTCGGCCATTGGCGGGGGAGGAGCTTGGGAGCGGCCGCGGCGCGCTCTGCACGGCGGCCATTTTCGGCATCGACACTCACGTGGCTGGGTCGGTTCAACGGGTCGGCTCCCTATACCTCTCTTATTACTGTATTTACTGTGCAGGTATTTTTCTTAGTGGGTTACTCAACCCCTTTACCGTTTAGGTTATTTGTTCTCCCTAATTCCTGTTCAGTTTAGATATTTAACTTCGCTTACTGCCCTGTACCTGTTATAAATATTTAAAGGTACAGTACTTGGATTTTATAATTTAATCTGCTTATCATGCAGGCTAGGGATGAGGGTTCTGGTAACCCCAGTTACCCCATTATGGACCCCTCTCAGACTCCTAATGCAGGGGAATTAGGCCTTACTCCCTCCCAGGAGTTCCAGGCCCTTATGGATTCTACTATGCAGAGGGCTCTGGCTTCGGCCATGGGGACCGTGTCCTCGTCCCTCTCCCACACTATCCAACAGGCGTTAACACTGCCTTTGACCCCTGTCATGTTGCCTGCTCCCATGCCTGCAGTTCAGACTCAGGCGGGTCGCAAGGCTCAAACTAAGGCTAAACATGTCTCTCCAGATGTGACGCAGGTGTTACCTGCCCTGACTGACGTGCCTATGGCCGTCCAAGATGGCGCGTTTCCGCGCAAGAGAGCCGCTGGCCGGGCAAAATCGGCCAGAAAATGGAAACGGGCGCGTGCCCGTGATGATGGATCGGATACCGATCAGACTGGAGAGTCGGATTCGGACCCCCCTGATTACGCCTCCTATGAGGAAGGGGGCTCCGGCGATGAGGCGGAGTTTGACGCTTCGGCACTTCCTCCGGGTGAGGGGCAGGACATCTGTGATCCTCAGGGTTACCCCCTGTTCGATCCCGATGATCTCCGCCATCCTCGCTCGGCGGAATGGGACCCGCCCGCGCACATTGCCAGTTATCTGGCACTTCGTATGCGTACCCCTCTCTCCAAAGAGGGGCGCAGTAAATTGAGGGCCGAGTGCCCGAGGCCTTCCGTGCCTGATGCGGCGTGCAAGACGCCAGAGGTTGACCCTCAGATCTCCCAATTCCTGGCTAAAACAGGCTGGAAACCCAGGAAGGGGCTAGAGTTTTCATTGCATAACTGTCAGGACAAGATCCTGGACACCCTGGGCCCCGCTGCCAAGCTCTATGAGCTTTTGGAGGCAGCTAAAGCTGGGACAAAGCCCATCGACCTCGATGAGGCGATTGGGTGGGTCCAGAGATTGATTTGCCTCCTTGGCAACGCAAATACGGCCATGTCGGCTGAACGCCGCAAGGCGATTTTGCTCAAGATTGAGCCAAAGTTAGTGAACCTCGCTGTGAAGGAGCCGGGTGCCTCGGCCAAAGGTATGCTCTTTGGGGAGTGCTTTGTCAAGGATTTGGGCTCCTTTGTGCGTACCTTCACCGCTCTTGATAAAGCGCAGTCTAACCTAAAGCGGGTCTTTGGCCCTAAGGTTTTCCATGGGGCCGGGAGGTATAGGAGCCGTCCGCCCGGCCGTGGAGCTCGAGGTCCCTCGCGGACCCACAGAGGTTCCTTCTCCGCCCCCCGAACCTACCAGGAGTATAAGCCAGCGCCCTTCTTCCCCTCACGTGGGAGACCTTGGCAAAGTCGAGGAGGTCGTGGACAACCCTCATACAGACGCCCTTACGGTGAGTACCCAAAATCGTATGTCTTGCAGAGCGAGTGTGGGGGGCAGGTTGGCACTATTTCTAGAAAGGTGGGGTATGATCACCACAGATGTTTGGGTTCTGGAGACGGTCAGGGGTTTCCGTCTGGATCTGTTATCTCCCCCTGTCCAGACTTTTATCCCACAAGAACTGAGACTGCCGGACGATCAGTCCGAGCTAATTACCGCGGAGATCGCGGAGTTGTCTGCCAAACAGGCCATTCAAGAAATCCCTTACAACCACCCAGGCTTTCTGAGCAATTTGTTTCTTGTAGCCAAGAAAGGCGGAGGTGTCCGCCCGGTGATAAACCTCAAACACCTGAATTTTTTCCTCCGTTACCATCACTTCAAGATGGAGGGTGCCCACTGTCTCCGGGACCTGCTACGTCAAGGGGATTGGATGGTCAAGTTGGACCTCAAAGATGCCTACTTGACTATACCCATGGCAAAAGAGCACTGGGACTTATTGCACTTTACGTGGCAAGGTCGTCGATGGCGGTTTACCTGTCTGCCGTTCGGTCTATCTTCGGCTCCATGGTGTTTCACGAAGGTAATGAAGCCTGTGGTGGCTTTCCTCAGGGCCCGAGGGGTCCGCATGATTATTTACCTGGACGACATATTGATTATGTCCTCGTCCCCCGACCAACTTCTCAGACACCTGAGATGGACGGTAAACCTCCTGGAAGGCCTGGGCTTCCTCGTGAATTGGGAAAAATCCATTGTGGAACCAGTACAGAGGATAGAATTCCTGGGCTTCGAGGTCGATTCAGTCACCCAGTTTCTGTTCCTGCCGGAAAGCAAACTTCGGTCGATGAAGAAGGAGATACGGCGTGCACTACGGGCCTCCTCTCTCTCAGTCCGACAACTGGCGAGAGTGATCGGCCTCTTGGCCTCTTCAATTCAAGCGATTTTCCCAGGCCCATTACATTACCGGGCCCTACAACGTTTGAAAGGTTCCCATCTTCGGGCCGGGGGCTCGTACGAGAGCATCTTGAACCTGGACGCCGACTCCAGAGACGAGCTACGATGGTGGTTGGACCACATGGAGGCATGGAACGGCCGGGCCATCTTCGGCTCCGCGCCGGACATGGTGATAGAGTCGGACGCGAGCCTACACGGTTGGGGCGCTCGCTGTGGCAGTATCTCCACCGGTGGAAGATGGTCCGAGGTCGAGTCGACCTTACACATAAATTGCCTGGAGCTTCTGGCAGGTTCGTTCGCCATTCGGAGCCTATCTCCGACTCAAGGGAATTGCTGCGTACTACTGCGCATGGACAATGTGTCCGCAGTCAGGTACATAAACCACCTGGGTGGTACGAAATCGAAACAGCTGGCGAACCTGGCAAGGGACTTCTGGCAGTTTTGCCTCCACAACGCTATATCGGTTACAGCCGAACATATTCCGGGACTGGACAACGAGTGGGCGGATTGGAATTCGCGTTACCTGAAAGATTCAGGAGACTGGCATTTACTATCCTCAACCTTCCAAAGGATGGACCGGCTATGGGGTCCTCTACACCTGGACTTGTTCGCGTCCAGACTGAACTCCCAACTGCCCCAGTACTTCAGTTGGAGACCGGACCCGACAGCCGCTGCGGTGGACGCGTTCTTACAGACGTGGCCGCTAGGGCGCCACTTTGCGTTCCCACCGTTCAATCTGATATCCCGGACACTGACGTACGCGACCAGACAGGATTGCACGCTGGTAATGGTGGTCCCCCTGTGGCAATCTCAACCGTGGTTCCCCCGTCTCCTGGAAATGGCCATAGACTTCCCACGGATGATCGAAATGAGGCCGGATGTGCTTCTAGACCCGGATGGGAACTCGCACGAATTGGTGGATCAGAACTTGCTCCAACTCACGGCTTGGCTGATCTCAGGGGACCCTGGTGTGTCACGGACGTTTCGCAGGCAACTGCTCGACTCTTGGAAAATGCCTGGGCGCCAGGTACCAGGCAGGCCTACAAGTCCGCATGGCGCGTGTGGTCTAGCTGGTGCTTGGGAAGATTGCTGGATCCACTTTCTGCCCCTCTAACTGCTCTGCTCAGTTTCCTGACTGAACGTTTCGATTCGGGTTTGGCCTATCGTACCCTTAATGTTTATAGATCGGCTATTTCGGCCGGACACAGAGGGCTAGATGGATCTCCGATTGGTCAACATCCTGTTGTGTGTCGACTGTTGAAGGGTATCCGTTTCGCTAGGCCTCCAAGCTCTAGATACTCATCATTTTGGGACGTTAATGTTGTCCTTGGTTTCTTGGACTCCTGGCCCTGTAATGAGGACCTGACTCTCAAACAGTTGTCATGGAAACTGGTCATGCTTCTGTGCTTACTTTCATGCAAAAGAGTATCGGACGTCAGGGCTCTGGATTGGAACGCGATTTCGTTCACTCCGGAAGGTGTGTCGTTTAATATCTCAAGGAGGACTAAGTCGGCTTCCAAGTCGGTGGACTACCCTAGGTGCTCCGTCAGACCGACTTTATGTCCTGTGGCTTGTCTCCAGGTCTATTTGGCTCATACTCGACAGTTGAGGTCAACGGACTTGCCTCCACTATTTATTTCCTTTAAGGCACCGTTTCTACCTGTCTCCTCGACTACGTTAGCCCGCTGGGTTAAGGGTCTGCTTTCCGCTGCAGGAATTGATACTTCGATTTTTACGGCACATTCGGTTAGGGGTGCCATGGCATCGAAGGCTTCTACGATGGGATGTCGTCTGGACGATATCTTGAGAGCGGCGGACTGGTCTAAAGAATCGACGTTCCGTAATTTCTATTTCCGCCCGATTGAACATGTTTCTTCATTGGTGGTGGCTCAGCTTTAAACTAGCATAATAGGAGCCTCCGTGTCATTAATAAAATTCCCAGATTTTACTAATAACATGACGTAAAGTCATGATTTTATTAATGACACGGAGGCGAGTATTATTCCCATCCACCCGCCCATGGATCTGGGGTAAGTTTATGTTTATGGTTCAATCGGGGTGATTTTTCACTCATGGTAAGTGCACTTGGTTTACTTGTTTTGAATGCATATTCTTGTCGGGTGTGACATATATCTTTATTAATCTAACTAGGATTCTCGTGATGTACAGGTATTATGTATACGATATGTTACACTCAGGTCCTAAGTTTGGAGTTTACCACATATTTCTTTGTTTTACAGCTTGATTTCGTTTTGTGGAAATTACCAGTTGGAAAGTTACTCGTTACTAATATGGATGTTTCGGTTTGGGTCTTCGGTTCAGAAGGCAAAGAAGAGGAAGTGGAAGTACAAGGATGGAGATTTATGGACTGTTCCTAGAGACTGATTGGCTGCCCTGTTACTAGGCAGATATGGTTGTATCGGTTATATATTTCATATTCTACATATTTTTCTCTTTCAGTATATTTTTTCTTTGCTGCTGAGGAATAAAGTAAGAAAGAGATAGCATAATACTCGCCTCCGTGTCATTAATAAAATCATGACTTTACGTCATGTTATTAGTAAAATCTGGGAATTGCATGCTTCAAAACAAGATTTTAAAAGGGTGGTCATGATAAGTCTTAGATAAGTCATTGAAAACGAGAACCCATATGGAAAAACAGTAGGCGTAATCATTTCAGTATCGGTTGGAATTGATAGAATAAAAAAAAGTCCTCTGGGTGGATATGCTATTGGACTGCTAGCTTGTAGATATTGAGCAGGCATTAGGCTAATATTGTGAACCATATGAGCCGTGCTTTGTGATTAGTACATACGCGAGAAGAGGATATGCGGTAGTATTTCTGAGTGGTTTGAGGATGTATATGTTCGTGTATCCTATTTTGTGTGTGTTCTAAATGGTAGTGTGTAATTTTTGTTTGTTTTCTTCTTCTTCTTCTTCTTTGAGAAAAGTCCACTGTCTGTAGTGTTGGTAAAGGATGTTGTAGGGGGTATGAGATTGTGAGAGTGTTTGTAATGCGAGTTGTGTTGATGATGCAGATGTGGTGAGCTATTGAGATTGTTGTTGTTGACATGTAAGTTGGTGCATGCCAATGAATTGTGAAAAGGCACCCTAGATGCTTTGAAATGAGGCATGATGAATAAAGCTGCTCACAGGATATTGCATCGGCTGGTCGTTGAGCTCCTCTATCACCACCTCCGTGCTGTATCCAAGGTTGCAGTAGTAAAGTAAATTCAGGAAAATGATACAACGCTTGCATGTTTCTATGACAGTGCCAAAGTAGTAGGTGCTTACTTGCAACCCATTGACATAGAAAGCTATGGAATAGAGCAGGGTTTCTAAAAAAAAAAAAAAAATCTCCTGGACAGTCTAGCATGAGTCAACCTCCCACCATCAATTTCAGCTGGGTGAAGTATGGGCAGTTAACCTAGGCATCCTTTTCAACTATTCTTTATAACAGTGCCTTTAAAAAGGCATTTTGCAGTTTCCACTGGGTCTGCAATGAGAAATTGCTACTAGCACAGCTTTGCAGCAAAGTGCAGCTCATTACTTCCATAGGATTCTTTTCGAGAGTGAACCATTTTTTTTTTAAAAGGGGTAGGTTCCAAGCCCCTGTCATTTTGCTTGCTGTTTATAACATGAAAATGTTTAGAACAGGCCCACTATAATGCTGGGAAAAGTCATACCAGGACAGGATGTCATAGTGAGTTAATGCAGGACAGAAGGGTTTAAAAGATAGGAAGAACGAAATTTGCTATTCAGAATTTTATCATGGAGGAATTTGCATACTGCGGCGACGCCCTAGGGTTATTTTCTGCATGCAATAGAGCTGCTAGCAATACACATATCAACCAACAGATGGCAGTTGAGGAGAGATTAAAAGGAAGGTCTGCTTCATTTGAATTATATAGCTGATAGCATTGCACAGATCAACCAGCAGAGGGCATTTTCATTTGAGGATAAATTAGAAGGAAGTTCTGCTTCAATTGAAAGCAACGCAATCGAAAGACACCTTGATAATAGAATCATGTGGAAAAATATTTTTTTAAATAGATTGCATGCTTCAAAACAAGATTTTAAAAGGGTGGTCATGATAAGTCTTAGATAAGTCATTGAAAACGAGAACACATATGGAAAAACAGTAGGCGTAATCATTTCAGTATCGGTTGGAATTGATAGAATAAAAAAAAAGTCCTCTGGGTGGAAATGCTATTGGACTGCTAGCTTGTAGATATTGAGCAGGCATTAGGCTAATATTGTGAACCATATGAGCCGTGCTTTGTGATTAGTACATACGCGAGAAGAGGATATGTGGTAGTATTTCTGAGTGGTTTGAGGATGTATATGTTTGTGTATCCTATTTTGTGTGTGTTCTAAATGGTAGTGTGTAATTTTTGTTTGTTTTCTTCTTCTTCTTCTTCTTTGAGAAAAGTCCACTGTCTGTAGTGTTGGTAAAGGATGTTGTAGGGGGTATGAGATTGTGAGAGTGTTTGTAATACGAGTTGTGTTGATGATGCAGATGTGGTGAGCTATTGAGATTGTTGTTGTTGACATGTAAGTTGGTGCATGCCAATGAATTGTGAAAAGGCACCCCAGATGCTTTGAAATGAGGCATGATGAATAAAGCTGCTCACAGGATATTGCATCGGCTGGTCGTTGAGCTCCTCTATCACCACCTCCGTGCTGTATCCAAGGTTGCAGTAGTAAAGTAAATTCAGGAAAATGATACAACGCTTGCATGTTTCTACGACAGTGCCAAAGTAGTAGGTGCATACTTGCAACCCATTGACATAGAAAGCTGTGGAATAGAGCAGGGTTTCTAAAAAATCTCCTGGACAGTCTAGCATGAGTCAACATCCCACCATCAATTTCAGCTGGGTGAAGTATGGGCAGTTAACCTAAGCCTCCTTTTCAACTATTCTTTATAACAGTGCCTTTAAAAAGGCATTTTGCAGTTTCCACTGGGTCTGCAATGAGAAATTGCTACAAGCACGGCTTTGCACCAAAGTGCAGCTCATTACTTCCATAGGATTCTTTCCTAGAGTGAACCATTTTTTTTTTTTAAAAGGGGTAGGTTCCAAGCACCTGTCATTTTGCTTGCTGTTTATAACATGAAAATGTTTAGAACAGGCCCACTATAATGCTGGGAAAAGTCATACCAGGACAGGATGTCATAGTGAGTTAATGCAGGACAGAAGGGTTTAAAAGATAGGAAGAACGAAATTTGCTATTCAGAATTTTATCATGGAGGAATTTGCATACTGCGGCGACGCCCTAGGGTTATTTTCTGCATGCAATAGAGCTGCTAGCAATACACATATCAACCAACAGATGGCAGTTGAGGAGAGATTAAAAGGAAGGTCTGCTTCATTTGAATTATATAGCTGATAGCATTGCACAGATCAACCAGCAGAGGGCATTTTCATTTGAGGATAAATTAGAAGGAAGTTCTGCTTCAATTGAAAGCAACGCAATCGAAAGACACCTTGATAATAGAATCATGTGGAAAAATATTTTTTTTAAATAGATTGCATGCTTCAAAACAAGATTTTAAAAGGGTGGTCATGATAAGTCTTAGATAAGTCATTGAAAACGAGAACCCATATGGAAAAACAGTAGGCGTAATCATTTCAGTATCGGTTGGAATTGATAGAATAAAAAAAAGTCCTCTGGGTGGATATGCTATTGGACTGCTAGCTTGTAGATATTGAGCAGGCATTAGGCTAATATTGTGAACCATATGAGCCGTGCTAGGTGATATGTGCTAGGTGATATGTTTAGTACATACGCGAGAAGAGGATATGTGGTAGTATTTCTGAGTGGTTTGAGGATGTATATGTTCGTGTATCCTATTTTGTGTGTGTTCTAAATGGTAGTGTGTAATTTTTGTTTGTTTTCTTCTTCTTCTTCTTCGAGAAAAGTCCACTGTCTGTAGTGTTGGTAAAGGATGTTGTAGGGGGTATGAGATTGTGAGAGTGTTTGTAATACGAGTTGTGTTGATGATGCAGATGTGGTGAGCTATTGAGATTGTTGTTGTTGACATGTAAGTTGGTGCATGCCAATGAATTGTGAAAAGGCACCCCAGATGCTTTGAAATGAGGCATGATGAATAAAGCTGCTCACAGGATATTGCATCGGCTGGTCGTTGAGCTCCTCTATCACCACCTCCGTGCTGTATCCAAGGTTGCAGTAGTAAAGTAAATTCAGGAAAATGATACAACTCTTGCATGTTTCTATGACAGTGCCAAAGTAGTAGGTGCATACTTGCAACCCATTGACATAGAAAGCTGTGGAATAGAGCAGGGTTTCTAAAAAATCTCCTGGACAGTCTAGCATGAGTCAACCTCCCACCATCAATTTCAGCTGGGTGAAGTATGGGCAGTTAACCTAGGCCTCCTTTTCAACTATTCTTTATAACAGTGCCTTTAAAAAGGCATTTTGCAGTTTCCACTGGGTCTGCAATGAGAAATTGCTACAAGCACAGCTTTGCACCAAAGTGCAGCTTATTACTTCCATAGGATTCTTTTCTAGAGTGAACCATTTTTTTAAAAGGGGTAGGTTCCAAGCCCCTGTCATTTTGCTTGCTGTTTATAACATGAAAATGTTTAGAACAGGCCCGATATAATGCTGGGAAAAGTCATACCAGGACAGGATGTCATAGTGAGTTAATGCAGGACAGAAGGTTTTAAAAGATAGGAAGAACGAAATTTGCTTTTCAGAATTTTATCATGGAGGAATTTGCATACTGCGGCGACGCCCTAGGGTTATTTTCTGCATGCAATAGAGCTGCTAGCAATACACATATCAACCAACAGATGGCAGTTGAGGAGAGATTAAAAGGAAGGTCTGCTTCATTTGAATTATATAGCTGATAGCATTGCACAGATCAACCAGCAGAGGGCATTTTCATTTGAGAATAAATTAGAAGGAAGTTCTGCTTCAATTGAAAGCAACGCAATCAAAAGACACCTTGATAATAGAATCATGCGGAAAAATATATTTTTTTTAAATAGATTGCATGCTTCAAAACAAGATTTTAAAAGGGTGGTCATAATAAGTCTTAGATAAGTCATTGAAAACGAGAACCCATATGGAAAAACAGTAGGCGTAATCATTACAGTATCGACTGGAATTGATAGAATAAAAAAAGTCCTCTGGGTGGATATGCTATTGGACTGCTAGCTTGTAGATATTGAGCAGGCATTAGGCTAATATTGTGAACCATATGAGCCGTGCTAGGTGATATGTCCTAGGTGATATGTTTAGTACATACGCGGGAAGAGGATATGTGGTAGTATTTCTGAGTGGTTTGAGGATGTATAGGTTCGTGTATCCTATTTTGTGTGTGTTCTAAATGGTAATGTGTAATTTTTGTTTGTTTTCTTCTTCTTCTTCTTTGAGAAAAGTCCACTGTCTATAGTGTTGGTAAAGGATGTTGTAGGGGGTATGAGATTGTGAGAGTGTTTGTAATGCGAGTTGTGTTGATGATGCAGATGTGGTGAGCTATTGAGATTGTTGTTGTTGACATGTAAGTTGGTGCATGCCAATGAATTGTGAAAAGGCACCCCAGATGCTTTGAAATGAGGCATGATGAATAAAGCTGCTCACAGGATATTGCATCGGCTGGTCGTTGAGCTCCTCTATCACCACCTCCGTGCTGTATCCAAGGTTGCAGTAGTAAAGTAAATTCAGGAAAATGATACAACTCTTGCATGTTTCTATGACAGTGACAAAGTAGTAGGTGCATACTTGCAACCCATTGACATAGAAAGCTGTGGAATAGAGCAGGGTTTCAAAAAAAAAAATCTCCTGGACAGTCTAGCATGAGTCAACCTCCCACCATCAATTTCAGCTGGGTGAAGTATGGGCAGTTAACCTAGACATCCTTTTCAACTATTCTTTATAACAGTGCCTTTAAAAAGGCATTTTGCAGTTTCCACTGGGTCTGCAATGAGAAATTGCTACAAGCACAGCTTTGCACCAAAGTGCAGCTCATTACTTCCATTGGATTCTTTTCTAGAGTGAACCATTTTTTTTAAAAGGGGTAGGTTCCAAGCACCTGTCATTTTGCTTGCTGTTTATAACATGAAAATGTTTAGAACAGGCCCACTATAATGCTGGGAAAAGTCATACCAGGACAGGATGTCATAGTGAGTTAATGCAGGACAGAAGGGTTTAAAAGATAGGAAGAGCGAAATTTGCTATTCAGAATTTTATCATGGAGGAATTTGCATACTGCGGCGACGCCCTAGGGTTATTTTCTGCATGCAATAGAGCTGCTAGCAATACACATATCAACCAACAGATGGCAGTTGAGGAGAGATTAAAAGGAAGGTCTGCTTCATTTGAATTATATAGCTGATAGCATTGCACAGATCAACCAGCAGAGGGCATTTTCATTTGAGGATAAATTAGAAGGAAGTTCTGCTTCAATTGAAAGCAACGCAATCGAAAGACACCTTGATAATAGAATCATGTGGAAAAATATTTTTTTAAATAGATTGCATGCTTCAAAACAAGATTTTAAAAGGGTGGTCATGATAAGTCTTAGATAAGTCATTGAAAACGAGAACCCATATGGAAAAACAGTAGGCGTAATCATTTCAGTATCGGTTGGAATTGATAGAATAAAAAAAAAGTCCTCTGGGTGGATATGCTATTGGACTGCTAGCTTGTAGATATTGAGCAGGCATTAGGCTAATATTGTGAACCATATGAGCCGTGCTTTGTGATTAGTACATACGCGAGAAGAGGATATGTGGTAGTATTTCTGAGTGGTTTGAGGATGTATATGTTCGTGTATCCTATTTTGTGTGTGTTCTAAATGGTAGTGTGTAATTTTTGTTTGTTTTCTTCTTCTTCTTCTTCTTTGAGAAAAGTCCACTGTCTGTAGTGTTGGTAAAGGATGTTGTAGGGGGTATGAGATTGTGAGAGTGTTTGTAATGCGAGTTGTGTTGATGATGCAGATGTGGTGAGCTATTGAGATTGTTGTTGTTGACATGTAAGTTGGTGCATGCCAATGAATTGTGAAAAGGCACCCCAGATGCTTTGAAATGAGGCATGATGAATAAAGCTGCTCACAGGATATTGCATCGGCTGGTCGTTGAGCTCCTCTATCACCACCTCCGTGCTGTATCCAAGGTTGCAGTAGTAAAGTAAATTCAGGAAAATGATACAACGCTTGCATGTTTCTATGACAGTGCCATTGACATAGAAAACTGTGGAATAGAGCAGGGTTTCTAAAAAAAATCTCCTGGACAGTCTAGCATGAGTCAACCTCCCACCATCAATTTCAGCTGGGTGAAGTATGGGCAGTTAACCTAGGCCTCCTTTTCAACTATTCTTTATAACAGTGCCTTTAAAAAGGCATTTTGCAGTTTCCACTGGGTCTGCAATGAGAAATTGCTACAAGCACAGCTTTGCACCAAAATGCAGCTTATTACTTCCATAGGATTCTTTTCTAGAGTGAACCATTTTTTTAAAAGGGGTAGGTTCCAAGCCCCTGTCATTTTGCTTGCTGTTTATAACATGAAAATGTTTAGAACAGGCCCACTATAATGCTGGGAAAAGTCATACCAGGACAGGATGTCATAGTGAGTTAATTCAGGACAGAAGGTTTTAAAAGATAGGAAGAACGAAATTTGCTTTTCAGAATTTTATCATGGAGGAATTTGCATACTGCGGCGACGCCCTAGGGTTATTTTCTGCATGCAATAGAGCTGCTAGCAATACACATATCAATCAACAGATGGCAGTTGAGGAGAGATTAAAAGGAAGGTCTGCTTCATTTGAATTATATAGCTGATAGCATTGCACAGATCAACCAGCAGAGGGCATTTTCATTTGAGGATAAATTAGAAGGAAGTTCTGCTTCAATTGAAAGCAACGCAATCGAAAGACACCTTGATAATAGAATCATGTGGAAAAATATATTTTTTTTAAATAGATTGCATGCTTCAAAACAAGATTTTAAAAGGGTGGTCATGATAAGTCTTAGATAAGTCATTGAAAACGAGAACCCATATGGAAAAACAGTAGGCGTAATCATTACAGTATCGGCTGGAATTGATAGAATAAAAAAAGTCCTCTGGGTGGATATGCTATTGGACTGCTAGCTTGTAGATATTGAGCAGGCATTAGGCTAATATTGTGAACCATATGAGCCGTGCTAGGTGATATGTCCTAGGTGATATGTTTAGTACATACGCGGGAAGAGGATATGTGGTAGTATTTCTGAGTGGTTTGAGGATGTATATGTTCGTGTATCCTATTTTGTGTGTGTTCTAAATGGTAGTGTGTAATTTTTGTTTGTTTTCTTCTTCTTCTTCTTTGAGAAAAGTCCACTGTCTGTAGTGTTGGTAAAGGATGTTGTAGGGGGTATGAGATTGTGAGAGTGTTTGTAATGCGAGTTGTGTTGATGATGCAGATGTGGTGAGCTATTGAGATTGTTGTTGTTGACATGTAAGTTGGTGCATGCCAATGAATTGTGAAAAGGCACCCCAGATGCTTTGAAATGAGGCATGATGAATAAAGCTGCTCACAGGATATTGCATCGGCTGGTCGTTGAGCTCCTCTATCACCACCTCCGTGCTGTATCCAAGTTTGCAGTAGTAAAGTAAATTCAGGAAAATGATACAACGCTTGCATGTTTCTATGACAGTGCCAAAGTAGTAGGTGCATACTTGCAACCCATTGACATAGAAAACTGTGGAATAGAGCAGGGTTTCTAAAAAAATCTCCTGGACAGTCTAGCATGAGTCAACCTCCCACCATCAATTTCAGCTGGGTGAAGTATGGGCAGTTAACCTAGGCCTCCTTTTCAACTATTCTTTATAACAGTGCCTTTAAAAAGGCATTTTGCAGTTTCCACTGGGTCTGCAATGAGAAATTGCTACAAGCACAGCTTTGCACCAAAGTGCAGCTTATTACTACCATAGGATTCTTTTCTAGAGTGAACCATTTTTTTAAAAGGGGTAGGTTCCAAGCCCCTGTCATTTTGCTTGCTGTTTATAACATGAAAATGTTTAGAACAGGCCCACTATAATGCTGGGAAAAGTCATACCAGGACAGGATGTCATAGTGAGTTAATGCAGGACAGAAGGTTTTAAAAGATAGGAAGAACGAAATTTGCTTTTCAGAATTTTATCATGGAGGAATTTGCATACTGCGGCGACGCCCTAGGGTTATTTTCTGCATGCAATAGAGCTGCTAGCAATACACATATCAACCAACAGATGGCAGTTGAGGAGAGATTAAAAGGAAGGTCTGCTTCATTTGAATTATATAGCTGATAGCATTGCACAGATCAACCAGCAGAGGGCATTTTCATTTGAGGATAAATTAGAAGGAAGTTCTGCTTCAATTGAAAGCAACGCAATCGAAAGACACCTTGATAATAGAATCATGTGGAAAAATATTTTTTTTAAATAGATTGCATGCTTCAAAACAAGATTTTAAAAGGGTGGTCATGATAAGTCTTAGATAAGTCATTGAAAACGAGAACCCATATGGAAAAACAGTAGGCGTAATCATTTCAGTATCGGTTGGAAATTATAGAATAAAAAAAAGCCCTCTGGGTGGATATGCTATTGGACTGCTAGCTTGTAGATATTGAGCAGGCATTAGGCTAATATTGTGAACCATATGAGCCATGCTAGGTGATATGTGCTAGGTGATATGTTTAGTACATACGCGAGAAGAGGATATGTGGTAGTATTTCTGAGTGGTTTGAGGATGTATAGGTTCGTGTATCCTATTTTGTGTGTGTTCTAAATGGTAGTGTGTAATTTTTGTTTGTTTTCTTCTTCTTCTTCTTCTTTGAGAAAAGTCCACTGTCTGTAGTGTTGGCAAAGGATGTTGTAGGGGGTATGAGATTGTGAGAGTGTTTGTAATGCGAGTTGTGTTGATGATGCAGATGTGGTGAGCTATTGAGATTGTTGTTGTTGAGATGTAAGTTGGTGCATGCCAATGAATTGTGAAAAGGCACCCCAGATGCTTTGAAATGAGGCATGATGAATAAAGCTGCTCACAGGATATTGCATCGGCTGGTCGTTGAGCTCCTCTATCACCACCTCCGTGCTGTATCCAAGGTTGCAGTAGTAAAGTAAATTCAGGAAAATGATACAACGCTTGCATGTTTCTATGACAGTGCCAAAGTAGTAGGTGCATACTTGCAACCCATTGACATAGAAAACTGTGGAATAGAGCAGGGTTTCTAAAAAATCTCCTGGACAGTCTAGCATGAGTCAACCTCCCACCATCAATTTCAGCTGGGTGAAGTATGGACAGTTAACCTAGGCCTCCTTTTCAACTATTCTTTATAACAGTGCCTTTAAAAAGGCATTTTGCAGTTTCCACTGGGTCTGCAATGATAAATTGCTACAAGCACAGCTTTGCAGCAAAGTGCAGCTCATTATTTCCATAGGATTCTTTTCTAGAGTGAACCATTTTTTTTAAAAGGGGTAGGTTCCAAGCCCCTGTCATTTTGCTTGCTGTTTATAACATGAAAATGTTTAGAACAGGCCCACTATAATGCTAGGAAAAGTCATACCAGGACAGGATGTCATAGTGAGTTAATGCAGGACAGAAGGTTTTAAAAGATAGGAAGAACGAAGTTTGCTTTTCAGAATTTTATCATGGAGGAATTTGCATACTGCGGCGACGCCCTAGGGTTATTTTCTGCATGCAATAGAGCTGCTAGCAATACACATATCAACCAACAGATGGCAGTTGAGGAGAGATTAAAAGGAAGGTCTGCTTCATTTGAATTATATAGCTGATAGCATTGCACAGATCAACCAGCAGAGGGCATTTTCATTTGAGGATAAATTAGAAGGAAGTTCTGCTTCAATTGAAAGCAACGCAATCGAAAGACACCTTGATAATAGAATCATGCGGAAAAATATATTTTTTTAAATAGATTGCATGCTTCAAAACAAGATTTTTAAAGGGTGGTCATGATAAGTCTTAGATAAGTCATTGAAAACGAGAACCCATATGGAAAAACAGTAGGCGTAATCATTACAGTATCGGCTGGAATTGATAGAATAAAAAAAGTCCTCTGGGTGGATATGCTATTGGACTGCTAGCTTGTAGATATTGAGCAGGCATTAGGCTAATATTGTGAACCATATGAGCCGTGCTTTGTGATATGTGCTAGGTGATATGTTTAGTACATACGCGAGAAGAGGATATGTGGTAGTATTTCTGAGTGGTTTGAGGATGTATATGTTCGTGTATCCTATTTTGTGTGTGTTCTAAATGGTAGTGTGTAATTTTTGTTTGTTTTCTTCTTCTTCTTTGAGAAAAGTCCACTGTCTGTAGTGTTGGTAAAGGATGTTGTAGGGGGTATGAGATTGTGAGAATGTTTGTAATGCGAGTTGTGTTGATGATGCAGATGTGGTGAGCTATTGAGATTGTTGTTGTTGACATGTAAGTTGGTGCATGCCAATGAATTGTGAAAAGGCACCCCAGATGCTTTGAAATGAGGCATGATGAATAAAGCTGCTCACAGGATATTGCATCGGCTGGTCGTTGAGCTCCTCTATCACCACCTCCGTGCTGTATCCAAGTTTGCAGTAGTAAAGTAAATTCAGGAAAATGATACAACGCTTGCATGTTTCTATGACAGTGCCAAAGTAGTAGGTGCATACTTGCAACCCATTGACATAGAAAACTGTGGAATAGAGCAGGGTTTCTAAAAAATCTCCTGGACAGTCTAGCATGAGTCAACCTCCCACCATCAATTTCAGCTGGGTGAAGTATGGGCAGTTAACCTAGGCCTCATTTTCAACTATTCTTTATAACAGTGCCTTTAAAAAGGCATTTTGCAGTTTCCACTGGGTCTGCAATGAGAAATTGCTACAAGCACAGCTTTGAAGCAAAGTGCAGCTTATTACTTCCATAGGATTCTATTCTAGAGTGAACCATTTTTTTTTTTTAAAAGGGGTAGGTTCCAAGCCCCTGTCATTTTGCTTGCTGTTTATAACATGAAAATGTTTAGAACAGGCCCACTATAATGCTGGGAAAAGTCATACCAGGACAGGATGTCATAGTGAGTTAATGCAGGACAGAAGGGTTTAAAAGATAGGAAGAACGAAATTTGCTATTCAGAATTTTATCATGGAGGAATTTGCATACTGCGGCGACGCCCTAGGGTTATTTTCTGCATGCAATAGAGCTGCTAGCAATACACATATCAACCAACAGATGGCAGTTGAGGAGAGATTAAAAGGAAGGTCTGCTTCATTTGAATTATATAGCTGATAGCATTGCACAGATCAACCAGCAGAGGGCATTTTCATTTGAGGATAAATTAGAAGGAAGTTCTGCTTCAATTGAAAGCAACGCAATCGAAAGACACCTTGATAATAGAATCATGTGGAAAAATATTTTTTTTAAATAGATTGCATGCTTCAAAACAAGATTTTAAAAGGGTGGTCATGATAAGTTTTAGATAAGTCATTGAAAACGAGAACCCATATGGAAAAACAGTAGGCGTAATCATTTCAGTATCGGTTGGAATTGATAGAATAAAAAAAGTCCTCTGGGTGGATATGCTATTGGACTGCTAGCTTGTAGATATTGAGCAGGCATTAGGCTAATATTGTGAACCATATGAGCCGTGCTAGGTGATATGTGCTAGGTGATATGTTTAGTACATACGCGAGAAGAGGATATGTGGTAGTATTTCTGAGTGGTTTGAGGATGTATAGGTTCGTGTATCCTATTTTGTGTGTGTTCTAAATGGTAGTGTGTAATTTTTTTTTGTTTTCTTCTTCTTCTTCTTCTTTGAGAAAAGTCCACTGTCTGTAGTGTTGGTAAAGGATGTTGTAGGGGGTATGAGATTGTGAGAGTGTTTGTAATGCGAGTTGTGTTGATGATGCAGATGTGGTGAGCTATTGAGATTGTTGTTGTTGAGATGTAAGTTGGTGCATGCCAATGAATTGTGAAAAGGCACCCCAGATGCTTTGAAATGAGGCATGATGAATAAAGCTGCTCACAGGATATTGCATCGGCTGGTCGTTGAGCTCCTCTATCACCACCTCCGTGCTGTATCCAAGGTTGCAGTAGTAAAGTAAATTCAGGAAAATGATACAACTCTTGCATGTTTCTATGACAGTGCCAAAGTAGTAGGTGCATACTTGCAACCCATTGACATAGAAAGCTGTGGAATAGAGCAGGGTTTCTAAAAACAATCTCCTGGACAGTCTAGCATGAGTCAACCTCCCACCATCAATTTCAGCTGGGTGAAGTATGGGAAGTTAACCTAGGTATCCTTTTCAACTATTCTTTATAACAGTGCCTTTAAAAAGGCATTTTGCAGTTTCCACTGGGTCCGCAATGAGAAATTGCTACAAGCACAGCTTTACAGCAAAGTGCAGCTCATTACTTCCATAGGATTCTTTTCTAGAGTGAACCATTTTTTTTTAAAAGGGGTAGATTCCAAGCCCCTGTCATTTTGCTTGCTGTTTATAACATGAAAATGTTTAGAACAGGCCCACTATAATGCTGGGAAAAGTCATACCAGGACAGGATGTCATAGTGAGTTAATGCAGGACAGAAGGGTTTAAAAGATAGGAAGAACGAAATTTGCTATTCAGAATTTTATCATGGAGGAATTTGCATACTGCGGCGACGCCCTAGGGTTATTTTCTGCATGCAATAGAGCTGCTAGCAATACACATATCAACCAACAGATGGCAGTTGAGGAGAGATTAAAAGGAAGGTCTGCTACATTTGAATTATATAGCTGATAGCATTGCACAGATCAACCAGCAGAGGGCATTTTCATTTGAGGATAAATTAGAAGGAAGTTCTGCTTCAATTGAAAGCAACGCAATCGAAAGACACCTTGATAATAGAATCATGTGGAAAAATATTTTTTTTAAATAGATTGCATGCTTCAAAACAAGATTTTAAAAGGGTGGTCATGATAAGTCTTAGATAAGTCATTGAAAACGAGAACCCATATGGAAAAACAGTAGGCGTAATCATTTCAGTATCGGTTGGAATTGATAGAATAAAAAAAAGTCCTCTGGGTGGATATGCTATTGGACTGCTAGCTTGTAGATATTGAGCAGGCATTAGGCTAATATTGTGAACCATATGAGCCGTGCTAGGTGATATGTGCTAGGTGATATGTTTAGTACATACGCAAGAAGAGGATATGTGGTAGTATTTCTGAGTGGTTTGAGGATGTATAGGTTCGTGTATCCTATTTTGTGTGTGTTCTAAATGGTAGTGTGTAATTTTTGTTTGTTTTCTTCTTCTTCTTCTTTGAGAAAAGTCCACTGTCTGTAGTGTTGGTAAAGGATGTTGTAGGGGATATGAGATTGTGAGAGTGTTTGTAATGCGATTTGTGTTGATGATGCAGATGTGGTGAGCTATTGAGATTGTTGTTGTTGACATGTAAGTTGGTGCATGCCAATGAATTGTGAAAAGGCACCCCAGATGCTTTGAAATGAGGCATGATGAATAAAGCTGCTCACAGGATATTGCATCGGCTGGTCGTTGAGCTCCTCTATCACCACCTCCGTGCTGTATCCAAGGTTGCAGTAGTAAAGTAAATTCAGGAAAATGATACAACTCTTGCATGTTTCTATGACAGTGCCAAAGTAGTAGGTGCATACTTGCAACCCACTGACATAGAAAGCTGTGGAATAGAGCAAGGTTTCTAAAAAAAATCTCCTGGACATTCTAGCATGAGTCAACCTCCCACCATCAATTTCAGCTCGGTGAAGCATGGGCAGTTTAGCTAGGCATCCTTTTCAACGATTCTTTATAATAATGCCTTTAAAAAAGCATTTTGCAGTTTCCACTGGGTCTGCAATGAGAAATTGCTACTAGCACAGCTTTGAAGCAAAGTGCAGCTTATTACTTCCATAGGATTCTATTCTAGAGTGAACCATTTTTTTTTTAAAAGGGGTAGGTTCCAAGCCCCTGTCATTTTGCTTGCTGTTTATAACATGAAAATGTTTAGAACAGGCCCACTATAATGCTGGGAAAAGTCATACCAGGACAGGATGTCATAGTGAGTTAATGCAGGACAGAAGGGTTTAAAAGATAGGAAGAACGAAATTTGCTATTCAGAATTTTATCATGGAGGAATTTGCATACTGCGGCGACGCCCTAGGGTTATTTTCTGCATGCAATAGAGCTGCTAGCAATACACATATCAACCAACAGATGGCAGTTGAGGAGAGATTAAAAGGAAGGTCTGCTTCATTTGAATTATATAGCTGATAGCATTGCACAGATCAACCAGCAGAGGGCATTTTCATTTGAGGATAAATTAGAAGGAAGTTCTGCTTCAATTGAAAGCAACGCAATCGAAAGACACCTTGATAATAGAATCATGTGGAAAAATATTTTTTTTAAATAGATTGCATGCTTCAAAACAAGATTTTAAAAGGGTGGTCATGATAAGTTTTAGATAAGTCATTGAAAACGAGAACCCATATGGAAAAACAGTAGGCGTA
Organism: Pelobates fuscus; assembly: GCF_036172605.1. Taxonomy (NCBI): domain Eukaryota; kingdom Metazoa; phylum Chordata; class Amphibia; order Anura; family Pelobatidae; genus Pelobates; species Pelobates fuscus. Next base: position 237,020,976 of record NC_086321.1, on the reverse strand, counting down.
ATCATTTCAGTATCGGTTGGAATTGATAGAATAAAAAAAGTCCTCTGGGTGGATATGCTATTGGACTGCTAGCTTGTAGATATTGAGCAGGCATTAGGCTAATATTGTGAACCATATGAGCCGTGCTAGGTGATATGTGCTAGGTGATATGTTTAGTACATACGCGAGAAGAGGATATGTGGTAGTATTTCTGAGTGGTTTGAGGATGTATAGGTTCGTGTATCCTATTTTGTGTGTGTTCTAAATGGTAGTGTGTAATTTTTTTTTGTTTTCTTCTTCTTCTTCTTCTTTGAGAAAAGTCCACTGTCTGTAGTGTTGGTAAAGGATGTTGTAGGGGGTATGAGATTGTGAGAGTGTTTGTAATGCGAGTTGTGTTGATGATGCAGATGTGGTGAGCTATTGAGATTGTTGTTGTTGACATGTAAGTTGGTGCATGCCAATGAATTGTGAAAAGGCACCCCAGATGCTTTGAAATGAGGCATGATGAATAAAGCTGCTCACAGGATATTGCATCGGCTGGACATTGAGCTCCTCTATCACCACCTCCGTGCTGTATCCAAGGTTGCAGTAATAGTAAATTCAGGAAAATGATACAACTCTTGCATGTTTCTATGACAGTGCCAAAGTAGTTGGTGCATACTTGCAACCCATTGACATAGAAAGCTGTGGAATAGAGCAGGGTTTCTACAAAACCTCCTGGACAGTCTAGCATGAGTCAACCTCCCATCATCAATTTCAGCTGGGTGAAGTATGAGCAGTTAACCTAGGCATCCTTTTCAACTATTCTTTATAACAGTGCCTTTAAAAAGGCATTTTGCAGTTTCCACTGGGTCTGCAATGAGAAATTGCTACAAGCACAGCTTTGCAGCAAAGTGCAGCTCATTACTTCCATAGGATTCTTTTCTAGAGTGAACCATTTTTTTATAAAAGGGGTAGGTTCCAAGCCCCTGTCATTTTGCTTGCTGTTTATAACATGAAAATGTTTAGAACAGGCCCACTATAATGCTGGGAAAAGTCATACCAGGACAGGATGTCATAGTGAGTTAATGCAGGACAGAAGGGTTTAAAAGATAGGAAGAACGAAATTTGCTATTCAGAATTTTATCATGGAGGAATTTGCATACTGCGGCGACGCCCTAGGGTTATTTTCTGCATGCAATAGAGCTGCTAGCAATACACATATCAACCAACAGATGGCAGTTGAGGAGAGATTAAAAGGAAGGTCTGCTTCATTTGAATTATATAGCTGATAGCATTGCACAGATCAACCAGCAGAGGGCATTTTCATTTGAGGATAAATTAGAAGGAAGTTCTGCTTCAATTGAAAGCAACGCAATCGAAAGACACCTTGATAATAGAATCATGTGGAAAAATATTTTTTTTAAATAGATTGCATGCTTCAAAAGAAGATTTTAAAAGGGTGGTCATGATAAGTCTTAGATAAGTCATTGAAAATGAGAACCCATATGGAAAAACAGTAGGCGTAATCATTTCAGTATCGGTTGGAATTGATAGAATAAAAAAAGTCCTCTGGGTGGATATGCTATTGGACTGCTAGCTTGTAGATATTGAGCAGGCATTAGGCTAATATTGTGAACCATATGAGCCGTGCTAGGTGATATGTGCTAGGTGATATGTTTAGTACATACGCAAGAAGAGGATATGTGGTAGTATTTCTGAGTGGTTTGAGGATGTATAGGTTCGTGTATCCTATTTTGTGTGTGTTCTAAATGGTAGTGTGTAATTTTTGTTTGTTTTCTTCTTCTTCTTCTTTGAGAAAAGTCCACTGTCTGTAGTGTTGGTAAAGGATGTTGTAGGGGGTATGAGATTGTGAGAGTGTTTGTAATGCGAGTTGTGTTGATGATGCAGATGTGGTGAGCTATTGAGATTGTTGTTGTTGACATGTAAGTTGGTGCATGCCAATGAATTGTGAAAAGGCACCCCAGATGCTTTGAAATGAGGCATGATGAATAAAGCTGCTCACAGGATATTGCATCGGCTGGTCGTTGAGCTCCTCTATCACCACCTCCGTGCTGTATCCAAGGTTGCAGTAGTAAAGTAAATTCAGGAAAATGATACAACTCTTGCATGTTTCTATGACAGTGCCAAAGTAGTAGGTGCATACTTGCAACCCATTGACATAGAAAGCTGTGTAATAGAGCAGGGTTTCTAAAAACAATCTCCTGGACAGTCTAGCATGAGTCAACCTCCCACCATCAATTTCAGCTGGGTGAAGTATGGGAAGTTAACCTAGGTATCCTTTTCAACGATTCTTTATAATAATGCCTTTAAAAAAGCATTTTGCAGTTTCCACTGGGTCTGCAATTAGAAATTGCTACAATCACAGCTTTGAAGCAAAGTGCAGCTTATTACTTCCATAGGATTCTATTCTAGAGTGAACCATTTTTTTTAAAAGGGGTAGGTTCCAAGCCCCTGTCATTTTGCTTGCTGTTTATAACATGAAAATGTTTAGAACAGGCCCACTATAATGCTGGGAAAAGTCATACCAGGACAGGATGTCATAGTGAGTTAATGCAGGACAGAAGGGTTTAAAAGATAGGAAGAACGAAATTTGCTATTCAGAATTTATCATGGAGGAATTTGCATACTGCAGCGACGCCCTAGGGTTATTTTCTGCATGCAATAGAGCTGCTAGCAATACACATATCAACCAACAGATGGCAGTTGAGGAGAGATTAAAAGGAAGGTCTGCTTCATTTGAATTATATAGCTGATAGCATTGCACAGATCAACCAGCAGAGGGCATTTTCATTTGAGGATAAATTAGAAGGAAGTTCTGCTTCAATTGAAAGCAACGCAATCGAAAGACACCTTGATAATAGAATCATGTGGAAAAATATTTTTTTTAAATAGATTGCATGCTTCAAAACAAGATTTTAAAAGGGTGGTCATGATAAGTCTTAGATAAGTCATTGAAAACGAGAACCCATATGGAAAAACAGTAGGCGTAATCATTTCAGTATCGGTTGGAATTGATAGAATAAAAAAAGTCCTCTGGGTGGATATGCTATTGGACTGCTAGCTTGTAGATATTGAGCAGGCATTAGGCTAATATTGTGAACCATATGAGCCGTGCTAGGTGATATGTGCTAGGTGATATGTTTAGTACATACGCAAGAAGAGGATATGTGGTAGTATTTCTGAGTGGTTTGAGGATGTATAGGTTCGTGTATCCTATTTTGTGTGTGTTCTAAATGGTAGTGTGTAATTTTTGTTTGTTTTCTTCTTCTTCTTCTTCTTTGAGAAAAGTCCACTGTCTGTAGTGTTGGTAAAGGATGTTGTAGGGGGTATGAGATTGTGAGAGTGTTTGTAATGCGAGTTGTGTTGATGATGCAGATGTGGTGAGCTATTGAGATTGTTGTTGTTGACATGTAAGTTGGTGCATGCCAATGAATTGTGAAAAGGCACCCCAGATGCTTTGAAATGAGGCATGACGAATAAAGCTGCTCACAGGATATTGCATCGGCTGGTCGTTGAGCTCCTCTATCACCACCTCCGTGCTGTATCCAAGGTTGCAGTAGTAAAGTAAATTCAGGAAAATGATACAACGCTTGCATGTTTCTATGACAGTGCCAAAGTAGTAGGTGCATACTTGCAACCCATTGACATAGAAAACTGTGGAATAGAGCAGGGTTTCTAAAAAAAATCTCCTGGACAGTCTAGCATGAGTCAACCTCCGAACCATCAATTTCAGCTAGGTGAAGTATGGGCAGTTAACCTAGGCCTCCTTTTCAACTATTCTTTATAACAGTGCCTTTAAAAAGGCATTTTGCAGTTTCCACTGGGTCTGCAATGAGAAATTGCTACAAACACAGCTTTGCACCAAAGTGCAGCTTATTACTTCCATAGGATTCTTTTCTAGAGTGAACCATTTTTTTAAAAGGGGTAGGTTCCAAGCCCCTGTCATTTTGCTTGCTGTTTATAACATGAAAATGTTTAGAACAGGCCCGATATAATGCTGGGAAAAGTCATACCAGGACAGGATGTCATAGTGAGTTAATGCAGGACAGAAGGTTTTAAAAGATAGGAAGAACGAAATTAGCTTTTCAGAATTTTATCATGGCGGAATTTGCATACTGCGGCGACGCCCTAGGGTTATTTTCTGCATGCAATAGAGCTGCTAGCAATACACATATCAACCAACAGATGGCAGTTGAGGAGAGATTAAAAGGAAGGTCTGCTTCATTTGAATTATATAGCTGATAGCATTGCACAGATCAACCAGCAGAGGGCATTTTCATTTGAGGATAAATTAGAAGGAAGTTCTGCTTCAATTGAAAGCAACGCAATCGAAAGACACCTTGATAATAGAATCATGCGGAAAAATATATATTTTTTAAATAGATTGCATGCTTCAAAACAAGATTTTAAAAGGGTGGTCATGATAAGTCTTAGATAAGTCATTGAAAACGAGAACCCATATGGAAAAACAGTGGGCTTAATCATTACAGTATCGGCTGGAATTGATAGAATAAAAAAAGTCCTCTGGGTGGATATGCTATTGGACTGCTAGCTTGTAGATATTGAGCAGGCATTAGTCTAATATTGTGAACCATATGAGCCGTGCTAGGTGATATGTCCTAGGTGATATGTTTAGTACATACGCGGGAAGAGGATATGTGGTATTATTTCTGAGTGGTTTGAGGATGTATATGTTCGTGTATCCTATTTTGTGTGTGTTCTAAATGGTAGTGTGTAATTTTTGTTTGTTTTCTTCTTCTTCTTCTTCTTCTTTGAGAAAAGTCCACTGTCTGTAGTGTTGGTAAAGGATGTTGTAGGGGGTATGAGATTGTGAGAGTGTTTGTAATGCGAGTTGTGTTGATGATGCAGATGTGGTGAGCTATTGAGATTGTTGTTGTTGACATGTAAGTTGGTGCATGCCAATGAATTGTGAAAAGGCACCCCAGATGCTTTGAAATGAGGCATGATGAATAAAGCTGCTCACAGGATATTGCATCGGCTGGTCGTTGAGCTCCTCTATCACCACCTCCGTGCTGTATCCAAGGTTGCAGTAGTAAAGTAAATTAAGGAAAATGATACAACGCTTGCATGTTTCTATGACAGTGCCAAAGTAGTAGGTGCTTACTTGCAACCCATTGACATAGAAAGCTATGGAATAGAGCAGGGTTTCTAAAAAAAAAAACAAAAAAAATCTCCTGGACAGTCTAGCATGAGTCAACCTCCCACCATCAATTTCTGCTGGGTGAAGTATGGGCAGTTAACCTAGGCATCCTTTTCAACTATTCTTTATAACAGTGCCTTTAAAAAGGCATTTTGCAGTTTCCACTGGGTCTGCAATGAGAAATTGCTACAAGCACAGCTTTGCAGCAAAGTGCAGCTCATTACTTCCATAGGATTCTTTTCTAGAGTGAACCATTTTTTTTAAAAGGGGTAGGTTCCAAGCCCCTGTCATTTTGCTTGCTGTTTATAACATGAAAATGTTTAGAACAGGCCCACTATAATGCTGGGAAAAGTCATACCAGGACAGGATGTCATAGTGAGTTAATGCAGGACAGAAGGGTTTAAAAGATAGGAAGAACGAAATTTGCTATTCAGAATTTTATCATGGAGGAATTTGCATACTGCGGCGACGCCCTAGGGTTATGTTCTGCATGCAATAGAGCTGCTAGCAATACACATATCAACCAACAGATGGCAGTTGAGGAGAGATTAAAAGGAAGGTCTGCTTCATTTGAATTATATAGCTGATAGCATTGCACAGATCAACCAGCAGAGGGCATTTTCATTTGAGGATAACTTAGAAGGAAGTTCTGCTTCAATTGAAAGCAACGCAATCGAAAGACACCTTGATAATAGAATCATGTGGAAAAATATTTTTTTAAATAGATTGCATGCTTCAAAACAAGATTTTAAAAGGGTGGTCATGATAAGTCTTAGATAAGTCATTGAAAACGAGAACCCATATGGAAAAACAGTAGGCGTAATCATTTCAGTATCGGTTGGAATTGATAGAATAAAAAAAGTCCTCTGGGTGGATATGCTATTGGACTGCTAGCTTGTAGATATTGAGCAGGCATTAGGCTAATATTGTGAACCATATGAGCCGTGCTTTGTGATTAGTACATAAGCGAGAAGAGGATATGTGGTAGTATTTCTGAGTGGTTTGAGGATGTATATGTTCGTGTATCCTATTTTGTGTGTGTTCTAAATGGTAGTGTGTAATTTTTGTTTGTTTTCTTCTTCTTCTTCTTCTTTGAGAAAAGTCCACTGTCTGTAGTGTTGGTAAAGGATGTTGTAGGGGGTATGAGATTGTGAGAGTGTTTGTAATGCGAGTTGTGTTGATGATGCAGATGTGGTGAGCTATTGAGATTGTTGTTGTTGACATGTAAGTTGGTGCATGCCAATGAATTGTGAAAAGGCACCCCAGATGCTTTGAAATGAGGCATGATGAATAAAGCTGCTCACAGGATATTGCATCGGCTGGTCGTTGAGCTCCTCTATCACCACCTCCGTGCTGTATCCAAGGTTGCAGTAGTAAAGTAAATTCAGGAAAATGATACAACGCTTGCATGTTTCTATGACAGTGCCAAAGTAGTAGGTGCTTACTTGCAACCCATTGACATAGAAAGCTGTGGAATAGAGCATGGTTTCTAAAAAAAATCTCCTGGACAGTCTAGAATGAGTCAACCTCCCACCATCAATTTCAGCTGGGTGAAGTATGTGCAGTTAACCTAGGCATCCTTTTCAACTATTCTTTATAACAGTGCCTTTAAAAAGGCATTTTGCAGTTTCCACTGGGTCTGCAATGAGAAATTGCTACAAGCACAGCTTTGCAGCAAAGTGCAGCTCATTACTTCCATAGGATTCTTTTCTAGAGTGAACCATTTTTTTTAAAAGGGGTAGGTTCCAAGCCCCTGTCATTTTGCTTGCTGTTTATAACATGAAAATGTTTAGAACAGGCCCACTATAATGCTGGGAAAAGTCATACCAGGACAGGATGTCATAGTGAGTTAATGCAGGACAGAAGGGTTTAAAAGATAGGAAGAACGAAATTTGCTATTCAGAATTTTATCATGGAGGAATTTGCATACTGCGGCGACGCCCTAGGGTTATGTTCTGCATGCAATAGAGCTGCTAGCAATACACATATCAACCAACAGATGGCAGTTGAGGAGAGATTAAAAGGAAGGTCTGCTTCATTTGAATTATATAGCTGATAGCATTGCACAGATCAACCAGCAGAGGGCATTTTCATTTGAGGATAAATTAGAAGGAAGTTCTGCTTCAATTGAAAGCAACGCAATCGAAAGACACCTTGATAATAGAATCATGTGGAAAAATATTTTTTTAAATAGATTGCATGCTTCAAAACAAGATTTTAAAAGGGTGGTCATGATAAGTCTTAGATAAGTCATTGAAAACGAGAACCCATATGGAAAAACAGTAGGCGTAATCATTTCAGTATCGGTTGGAATTGATAGAATAAAAAAAAGTCCTCTGGGTGGATATGCTATTGGACTGCTAGCTTGTAGATATTGAGCAGGCATTAGGCTAATATTGTGAACCATATGAGCCGTGCTTTGTGATTAGTACATACGCGAGAAGAGGATATGTGGTAGTATTTCTGAGTGGTTTGAGGATGTATAGGTTCGTGTATCCTATTTTGTGTGTGTTCTAAATGGTAGTGTGTAATTTTTGTTTGTTTTCTTCTTCTTCTTCTTCTTTGAGAAAAGTCCACTGTCTGTAGTGTTGGTAAAGGATGTTGTAGGGGGTATGAGATTGTGAGAGTGTTTGTAATGCGAGTTGTGTTGATGATGCAGATGTGGTGAGCTATTGAGATTGTTGTTGTTGACATGTAAGTTGGTGCATGCCACTGAATTGTGAAAAGGCACCCCAGATGCTTTGAAATGAGGCATGATGAATAAAGCTGCTCACAGGATATTGCATCGGCTGGTCGTTGAGCTCCTCTATCACCACCTCCGTGCTGTATCCAAGGTTGCAGTAGTAAAGTAAATTCAGGAAAATGATACAACGCTTGCATGTTTCTATGACAGTGCCAAAGTAGTAGGTGCATACTTGCAACCCATTGACATAGAAAACTGTGGAATAGAGCAATGTTTCTAAAAAAAAAATCTCCTGGACAGTCTAGCATGAGTCAACCTCCCACCATCAATTTCAGCTGGGTGAAGTATGGGCAGTTAACCTAGGCCTCCTTTTCAACTATTCTTTATAACAGTGCCTTTAAAAAGGCATTTTGCAGTTTCCACTGGGTCTGCAATGAGAAATTGCTACAAGCACAGCTTTGCACCAAAGTGCAGCTTATTACTTCCATAGGATTCTTTTCTAGAGTGAACCATTTTTTTAAAAGGGGTAGGTTCCAAGCCCCTGTCATTTTGCTTGCTGTTTATAACATGAAAATGTTTAGAACAGGCCCGATATAATGCTGGGAAAAGTCATACCAGGACAGGATGTCATAGTGAGTTAATGCAGGACAGAAGGTTTTAAAAGATAGGAAGAACGAAATTTGCTTTTCAGAATTTTATCATGGCGGAATTTGCATACTGCGGCGACGCCCTAGGGTTATTTTCTGCATGCAATAGAGCTGCTAGCAATACACATATCAACCAACAGATGGCAGTTGAGGAGAGATTAAAAGGAAGGTCTGCTTCATTTGAATTATATAGCTGATAGCATTGCACAGATCAACCAGCAGAGGGCATTTTAATTTGAGGATAAATTAGAAGGAAGTTCTGCTTCAATTGAAAGCAACGCAATCGAAAGACACCTTGATAATAGAATCATGCGGAAAAATATATATTTTTTAAATAGATTGCATGCTTCAAAACAAGATTTTAAAAGGGTGGTCATGATAAGTCTTAGATAAGTCATTGAAAACGAGAACCCATATGGAAAAACAATAGGCGTAATCATTACAGTATCGGCTGGAATTGATAGAATAAAAAAAGTCCTCTGGGTGGATATGCTATTGGACTGCTAGCTTGTATATATTGAGCAGGCATTAGGCTAATATTGTGAACCATATGAGCCGTGCTAGGTGATATGTCCTAGGTGATATGTTTAGTACATACGCGGGAAGAGGATATGTGGTAGTATTTCTGAGTGGTTTGAGGATGTATAGGTTCGTGTATCCTATTTTGTGTGTGTTCTAAATGGTAGTGTGTAATTTTTGTTTGTTTTCTTCTTCTTCTTCTTCTTTGAGAAAAGTCCACTGTCTGTAGTGTTGGTAAAGGATGTTGTAGGGGGTATGAGATTGTGAGAGTGTTTGTAATGCGAGTTGTGTTGATGATGCAGATGTGGTGAGCTATTGAGATTGTTGTTGTTGACATGTAAGTTGGTGCATGCCAATGAATTGTGAAAAGGCACCCCAGATGCTTTGAAATGAGGCATGATGAATAAAGCTGCTCACAGGATATTGCATCGGCTGGTCGTTGAGCTCCTCTATCACCACCTCCGTGCTGTATCCAAGGTTGCAGTAGTAAAGTAAATTCAGGAAAATGATACAACGCTTGCATGTTTCTATGACAGTGCCAAAGTAGTAGGTGCATACTTGCAACCCATTGACATAGAAAACTGTGGAATAGAGCAGGGTTTCTAAAAAAAAATCTCCTGGACAGTCTAGCATGAGTCAACCTCCCACCATCAATTTCAGCTAGGTGAAGTATGGGCAGTTAACCTAGGCATCCTTTTCAACTATTCTTTATAACAGTGCCTTTAAAAAGGCATTTTGCAGTTTCCACTGGGTCTGCAATGAGAAATTGCTACAAGCACAGCTTTGCAGCAAAGTGCAGCTCATTACTTCCATAGGATTCTTTTCTAGAGTGAACCATTTTTTTTAAAAGGGGTAGGTTCCAAGCCCCTGTCATTTTGCTTGCTGTTTATAACATGAAAATGTTTAGAACAGGCCCACTATAATGCTGGGAAAAGTCATACCAGGACAGGATGTCATAGTGAGTTAATGCAGGACAGAAGGGTTTAAAAGATAGGAAGAACGGAATTTGCTATTCAGAATTTTATCATGGAGGAATTTGCATACTGCGGCGACGCCCTAGGGTTATTTTCTGCATGCAATAGAGCTGCTAGCAATACACATATCAACCAACAGATGGCAGTTGAGGAGAGATTAGAAGGAAGCTCTGCTTCATTTGAATTATATAGCTGATAGCATTGCACAGATCAACCAGCAGAGGGCATTTTAATTTGAGGATAAATTAGAAGGAAGTTCTGCTTCAATTGAAAGCAACGCAATCGAAAGACACCTTGATAATAGAATCATGCGGAAAAATATATATTTTTTAAATAGATTGCATGCTTCAAAACAAGATTTTAAAAGGGTGGTCATGATAAGTCTTAGATAAGTCATTGAAAACGAGAACCCATATGGAAAAACAATAGGCGTAATCATTACAGTATCGGCTGGAATTGATAGAATAAAAAAAGTCCTCTGGGTGGATATGCTATTGGACTGCTAGCTTGTAGATATTGAGCAGGCATTAGGCTAATATTGTGAACCATATGAGCCGTGCTAGGTGATATGTCCTAGGTGATATGTTTAGTACATACGCGGGAAGAGGATATGTGGTAGTATTTCTGAGTGGTTTGAGGATGTATAGGTTCGTGTATCCTATTTTGTGTGTGTTCTAAATGGTAGTGTGTAATTTTTGTTTGTTTTCTTCTTCTTTGAGAAAAGTCCACTGTCTGTAGTGTTGGTAAAGGATGTTGTAGGGGGTATGAGATTGTGAGAGTGTTTGTAATGCGAGTTGTGTTGATGATGCAGATGTGGTGAGCTATTGAGATTGTTGTTGTTGACATGTAAGTTGGTGCATGCCAATGAATTGTGAAAAGGCACCCCAGATGCTTTGAAATGAGGCATGATGAATAAAGCTGCTCACAGGATATTGCATCGGCTGGTCGTTGAGCTCCTCTATCACCACCTCCGTGCTGTATCCAAGGTTGCAGTAGTAAAGTAAATTCAGGAAAATGATACAACGCTTGCATGTTTCTATGACAGTGCCAAAGTAGTAGGTGCATACTTGCAACCCATTGACATAGAAAACTGTGGAATAGAGCAGGGTTTCTAAAAAAAATCTCCTGGACAGTCTAGCATGAGTCAACCTCCGAACCATCAATTTCAGCTAGGTGAAGTATGGGCAGTTAACCTAGGCCTCCTTTTCAACTATTCTTTATAACAGTGCCTTTAAAAAGGCATTTTGCAGTTTCCACTGGGTCTGCAATGAGAAATTGCTACAAACACAGCTTTGCACCAAAGTGCAGCTTATTACTTCCATAGGATTCTTTTCTAGAGTGAACCATTTTTTTTAAAAGGGGTAGGTTCCAAGCCCCTGTCATTTTGCTTGCTGTTTATAACATGAAAATGTTTAGAACAGGCCCGATATAATGCTGGGAAAAGTCATACCAGGACAGGATGTCATAGTGAGTTAATGCAGGACAGAAGGTTTTAAAAGATAGGAAGAACGAAATTAGCTTTTCAGAATTTTATCATGGCGGAATTTGCATACTGCGGCGACGCCCTAGGGTTATTTTCTGCATGCAATAGAGCTGCTAGCAATACACATATCAACCAACAGATGGCAGTTGAGGAGAGATTAAAAGGAAGGTCTGCTTCATTTGAATTATATAGCTGATAGCATTGCACAGATCAACCAGCAGAGGGCATTTTCATTTGAGGATAAATTAGAAGGAAGTTCTGCTTCAATTGAAAGCAACGCAATCGAAAGACACCTTGATAATAGAATCATGCGGAAAAATATATATTTTTTAAATAGATTGCATGCTTCAAAACAAGATTTTAAAAGGGTGGTCATGATAAGTCTTAGATAAGTCATTGAAAACGAGAACCCATATGGAAAAACAGTGGGCGTAATCATTACAGTATCGGCTGGAATTGATAGAATAAAAAAAGTCCTCTGGGTGGATATGCTATTGGACTGCTAGCTTGTAGATATTGAGCAGGCATTAGTCTAATATTGTGAACCATATGAGCCGTGCTAGGTGATATGTCCTAGGTGATATGTTTAGTACATACGCGGGAAGAGGATATGTGGTATTATTTCTGAGTGGTTTGAGGATGTATATGTTCGTGTATCCTATTTTGTGTGTGTTCTAAATGGTAGTGTGTAATTTTTGTTTGTTTTCTTCTTCTTCTTTGAGAAAAGTCCACTGTCTGTAGTGTTGGTAAAGGATGTTGTAGGGGGTATGAGATTGTGAGAGTGTTTGTAATGCGAGTTGTGTTGATGATGCAGATGTGGTGAGCTATTGAGATTGTTGTTGTTGACATGTAAGTTGGTGCATGCCAATGAATTGTGAAAAGGCACCCTAGATGCTTTGAAATGAGGCATGATGAATAAAGCTGCTCACAGGATATTGCATCGGCTGGTCGTTGAGCTCCTCTATCACCACCTCCGTGCTGTATCCAAGGTTGCAGTAGTAAAGTAAATTCAGGAAAATGATACAACGCTTGCATGTTTCTATGACAGTGCCAAAGTAGTAGGTGCTTACTTGCAACCCATTGACATAGAAAGCTATGGAATAGAGCAGGGTTTCTAAAAAAAAAAAAAAAAAATCTCCTGGACAGTCTAGCATGAGTCAACCTCCCACCATCAATATCAGCTGGGTGAAGTATGGGCAGTTAACCTAGACATCCTTTTCAACTATTCTTTATAACAGTGCCTTTAAAAAGGCATTTTGCAGTTTCCACTGGGTCTGCAATGAGAAATTGCTACAAGCACAGCTTTGCAGCAAAGTGCAGCTCATTACTTCCATAGGATTCTTTTCTAGAGTGAACCATTTTTTTTAAAAGGGGTAGGTTCCAAGCCCCTGTCATTTTGCTTGCTGTTTATAACATGAAAATGTTTAGAACAGGCCCACTATAATGCTGGGAAAAGTCATACCAGGACAGGATGTCATAGTGAGTTAATGCAGGACAGAAGGGTTTAAAAGATAGGAAGAACGAAATTTGCTATTCAGAATTTTATCATGGAGGAATTTGCATACTGCGGCGACGCCCTAGGGTTATGTTCTGCATGCAATAGAGCTGCTAGCAATACACATATCAACCAACAGATGGCAGTTGAGGAGAGATTAAAAGGAAGGTCTGCTTCATTTGAATTATATAGCTGATAGCATTGCACAGATCAACCAGCAGAGGGCATTTTCATTTGAGGATAAATTAGAAGGAAGTTCTGCTTCAATTGAAAGCAACGCAATCGAAAGACACCTTGATAATAGAATCATGTGGAAAAATATTTTTTTTAAATAGATTGCATGCTTCAAAACAAGATTTTAAAAGGGTGGTCATGATAAGTCTTAGATAAGTCATTGAAAACGAGAACCCATATGGAAAAACAGTAGGCGTAATCATTTCAGTATCGGTTGGAATTGATAGAATAAAAAAAAGTCCTCTGGGTGGATATGCTATTGGACTGCTAGCTTGTAGATATTGAGCAGGCATTAGGCTAATATTGTGAACCATATGAGCCGTGCTAGGTGATATGTCCTAGGTGATATGTTTAGTACATACGCGGGAAGAGGATATGTGGTAGTATTTCTGAGTGGTTTGAGGATGTATAGGTTCGTGTATCCTATTTTGTGTGTGTTCTAAATGGTAGTGTGTAATTTTTGTTTGTTTTCTTCTTCTTCTTCTTTGAGAAAAGTCCACTGTCTATAGTGTTGGTAAAGGATGTTGTAGGGGGTATGAGATTGTGAGAGTGTTTGTAATGCGAGTTGTGTTGATGATGCAGATGTGGTGAGCTATTGAGATTGTTGTTGTTGACATGTAAGTTGGTGCATGCCAATGAATTGTGAAAAGGCACCCCAGATGCTTTGAAATGAGGCATGATGAATAAAGCTGCTCACAGGATATTGCATCGGCTGGTCGTTGAGCTCCTCTATCACCACCTCCGTGCTGTATCCAAGGTTGAAGTAGTAAGGTAAATTCAGGAAAATGATACAACTCTTGCATGTTTCTATGACAGTGCCAAAGTAGTAGGTGCTTACTTGCAACCCATTGACATAGAAAGCTGTGGAATAGAGCAAGGTTTCTAAAAAAAAAATCTCCTGGACAGTCTAGCATGAGTCAACCGCCCACCATCAATTTCAGCTGGGTGAAGTATGGGCAGTTAACCTAGGCCTCCTTTTCAACTATTCTTTATAACAATGCCTTTAAAAAGGCATTTTGCAGTTTCCACTGGGTCTGCAATGAGAAATTGCTACAAGCACAGCTTTGCAGCAAAGTGCAGCTCGTTACTTCCATAGGATTCTTTTCTAGAGTGAACCATTTTTTTTTAAAAGGGGTAGGTTCCAAGCCCCTGTCATTTTGCTTGCTGTTTATAACATGAAAATGTTTAGAACAGGCCCACTATAATGCTGGGAAAAGTCATACCAGGACAGGATGTCATAGTGAGTTAATGCAGGACAGAAGGGTTTAAAAGATAGGAAGAACGAAATTTGCTATTCAGAATTTTATCATGGAGGAATTTGCATACTGCGGCGACGCCCTAGGGTTATTTTCTGCATGCAATAGAGCTGCTAGCAATACACATATCAACCAACAGATGGCAGTTGAGGAGAGATTAAAAGGAAGGTCTGCTTCATTTGAATTATATAGCTGATAGCATTGCACAGATCAACCAGCAGAGGGCATTTTCATTTGAGGATAAATTAGAAGGAAGTTCCGCTTCAATTGAAAGCAACGCAATCGAAAGACACCTTGATAATAGGATCATGTGGAAAAATATTTTTTTTAAATAGATTGCATGCTTCAAAACAAGATTTTAAAAGGCTGGTCATGATAAGTCTTAGATAAGTCATTGAAAACGAGAACCCATATGGAAAAACAGTAGGCGTAATCATTTCAGTATCGGTTGGAATTGATAGAATAAAAAAAAGTCCTCTGGGTGGATATGCTATTGGACTGCTAGCTTGTAGATATTGAGCAGGCATTAGGCTAATATTGTGAACCATATGAGCCGTGCTAGGTGATATGTGCTAGGTGATATGTTTAGTACATACGCGAGAAGAGGATATGTGGTAGTATTTCTGAGTGGTTTGAGGATGTATAGGTTCGTGTATCCTATTTTGTGTGTGTTCTAAATGGTAGTGTGTAATTTTTGTTTGTTTTTTTCTTCTTCTTCTTTGAGAAAAGTCCACTGTCTGTCGTGTTGGTAAAGGATGTTGTAGGGGGTATGAGATTGTGAGAGTGTTTGTAATGCGAGTTGTGTTGATGATGCAGATGTGGTGAGCTATTGAGATTGTTGTTGTTGACATGTAAGTTGGTGCATGCCAATGAATTGTGAAAAGGCACCCCAGATGCTTTGAAATGAGGCATGATGAATAAAGCTACTCACAGAATATTGCATCGGCTGGTCGTTGAGCTCCTCTATCACCACCTCCGTGCTGTATCCAAGGTTGCAGTAGTAAAGTAAATTAAGGAAAATGATACAACTCTTGCATGTTTCTATGACAGTGCCAAAGTAGTAGGTGCATACTTGCAACCCATTGACATAGAAAGCTGTGGAATAGAGCAGGGTTTCTAAAAACAATCTCCTGGACAGTCTAGCATGAGTCAACCTCCCACCATCAATTTCAGCTGGGTGAAGCATGGGCAGTTAACCTAGGCATCCTTTTCAACTATTCTTTATAACAGTGCCTTTAAAAAGGCATTTTGCAGTTTCCACTGGGTCTGCAATGAGAAATTGCTACAAGCACAGCTTTGCAGCAAAGTGCAGCTCATTACTTCCATAGGATTCTTTTCTAGAGTGAACCATTTTTTTTTTTTTTTAAAAGGGGTAGGTTCCAAGCCCCTGTCATTTTGCTTGCTGTTTATAACATGAAAATGTTTAGAACAGGCCCACTATAATGCTGGGAAAAGTCATACCAGGACAGGATGTCATAGTGAGTTAATGCAGGACAGAAGGGTT
The DNA here is from genome assembly GCF_036172605.1 of Pelobates fuscus. Taxonomy (NCBI): domain Eukaryota; kingdom Metazoa; phylum Chordata; class Amphibia; order Anura; family Pelobatidae; genus Pelobates; species Pelobates fuscus. The sequence continues at coordinate 237,005,038 of NC_086321.1, read as the reverse complement.
TAAAAGTTAGGAAGAACGAAATTTGCTATTCAGAATTTTATCATGGATGAATTTGCATACTGCGGCGATGCCCTAGGGTTATTTTCTGCATGCAATAGAGCTGCTAGCAATACACATATCAACCAACAGATGGCAGTTGAGGAGAGATTAAAAGGAAGGTCTGCTTCATTTGAATTATATAGCTGATAGCATTGCACAGATCAACCAGCAGAGGACATTTTCATTTGAGGATAAATTAGAAGGAAGTTCTGCTTCAATTGAAAGCAACGCAATCGAAAGACACCTTGATAATAGGATCATGTGGAAAAATATTTTTTTTTTAAATAGATTGCATGCTTCAAAACAAGATTTTAAAAGGCTGGTCATGATAAGTCTTAGATAAGTCATTGAAAACGAGAACCCATATGGAAAAACAGTAGGCGTAATCATTTCAGTATCGGTTGGAATTGATAGAATAAAAAAAAGTCCTCTGGGTGGATATGCTATTGGACTGCTAGCTTGTAGATATTGAGCAGGCATTAGGCTAATATTGTGAACCATATGAGCCGTGCTAGGTGATATGTGCTAGGTGATATGTTTAGTACATACGCGAGAAGAGGATATGTGGTAGTATTTCTGAGTGGTTTGAGGATGTATAGGTTCGTGTATCCTATTTTGTGTGTGTTCTAAATGGTAGTGTGTAATTTTTGTTTGTTTTCTTCTTCTTCTTCTTTGAGAAAAGTCCACGGTCTGTAGTGTTGGTAAAGGATGTTGTAGGGGGTATGAGATTGTGAGAGTGTTTGTAATGCGAGTTGTGTTGATGATGCAGATGTGGTGAGCTATTGAGATTGTTGTTGTTGACATGTAAGTTGGTGCATGCCAATGAATTGTGAAAAGGCACCCCAGATGCTTTGAAATGAGACATGATGAATAAAGCTGCTCACAGGATATTGCATCGGCTGGTCGTTGAGCTCCTCTATCACCACCTCCGTGCTGTATCCAAGGTTGCAGTAGTAAAGTAAATTAAGGAAAATGATACAACTCTTGCATGTTTCTATGACAGTGCCAAAGTAGTAGGTGCATACTTGCAACCCATTGACATAGAAAGCTGTGGAATAGAGCAGGGTTTCTAAAAACAATCTCCTGGACAGTCTAGCATGAGTCAACCTCCCACCATCAATTTCAGCTGGGTGAAGTATGGGCAGTTAACCTAGGCATCCTTTTCAACTATTCTTTATAACAGTGCCTTTAAAAAGGCATTTTGCAGTTTCCACTGGGTCTACAATGAGAAATTGCTACAAGCACAGCGTTGCAGCAAAGTGCAGCTCATTACTTCCATAGGATTCTTTTCTAAAGTGAACCATTTTTTTTTATTTTTTTTTTAAGGGGTAGGTTCCAAGCCCCTGTCATTTTGCTTGCTGTTTATAACATGAAAATGTTTAGAACAGGCCCACTATAATGCTGGGAAAAGTCATACCAGGACAGGATGTCATAGTGAGTTAATGCAGGACAGAAGGGTTTAAAAGATAGGAAGAACGAAATTTGCTATTCAGAATTTTATCATGGAGGAATTTGCATACTGCGGCGACGCCCTAGGGTTATTTTCTGCATGCAATAGAGCTGCTAGCAATACACATATCAACCAACAGATGGCAGTTGAGGAGAGATTAAAAGGAAGGTCTGCTTCATTTGAATTATATAGCTGATAGCATTGCACAGATCAACCAGCAGAGGGCATTTTCATTTGAGGATAAATTAGAAGGAAGTTCCGCTTCAATTGAAAGCAACGCAATCGAAAGACACCTTGATAATAGGATCATGTGGAAAAATATTTTTTTTAAATAGATTGCATGCTTCAAAACAAGATTTTAAAAGGCTGGTCATGATAAGTCTTAGATAAGTCATTGAAAACGAGAACCCATATGGAAAAACAGTAGGCGTAATCATTTCAGTATCGGTTGGAATTGATAGAATAAAAAAAAGTCCTCTGGGTGGATATGCTATTGGACTGCTAGCTTGTAGATATTGAGCAGGCATTAGGCTAATATTGTGAACCATATGAGCCGTGCTAGGTGATATGTGCTAGGTGATATGTTTAGTACATACGCGAGAAGAGGATATGTGGTAGTATTTCTGAGTGGTTTGAGGATGTATAGGTTCGTGTATCCTATTTTGTGTGTGTTCTAAATGGTAGTGTGTAATTTTTGTTTGTTTTTTTCTTCTTCTTCTTTGAGAAAAGTCCACTGTCTGTCGTGTTGGTAAAGGATGTTGTAGGGGGTATGAGATTGTGAGAGTGTTTGTAATGCGAGTTGTGTTGATGATGCAGATGTGGTGAGCTATTGAGATTGTTGTTGTTGACATGTAAGTTGGTGCATGCCAATGAATTGTGAAAAGGCACCCCAGATGCTTTGAAATGAGGCATGATGAATAAAGCTACTCACAGAATATTGCATCGGCTGGTCGTTGAGCTCCTCTATCACCACCTCCGTGCTGTATCCAAGGTTGCAGTAGTAAAGTAAATTAAGGAAAATGATACAACTCTTGCATGTTTCTATGACAGTGCCAAAGTAGTAGGTGCATACTTGCAACCCATTGACATAGAAAGCTGTGGAATAGAGCAGGGTTTCTAAAAACAATCTCCTGGACAGTCTAGCATGAGTCAACCTCCCACCATCAATTTCAGCTGGGTGAAGCATGGGCAGTTAACCTAGGCATCCTTTTCAACTATTCTTTATAACAGTGCCTTTAAAAAGGCATTTTGCAGTTTCCACTGGGTCTGCAATGAGAAATTGCTACTAGCACAGCTTTGCAGCAAAGTGCAGCTCATTACTTCCATAGGATTCTTTTCTAGAGTGAACCATTTTTTTTTTTTTTTAAAAGGGGTAGGTTCCAAGCCCCTGTCATTTTGCTTGCTGTTTATAACATGAAAATGTTTAGAACAGGCCCACTATAATGCTGGGAAAAGTCATACCAGGACAGGATGTCATAGTGAGTTAATGCAGGACAGAAGGGTTTAAAAGTTAGGAAGAACGAAATTTGCTATTCAGAATTTTATCATGGATGAATTTGCATACTGCGGCGATGCCCTAGGGTTATTTTCTGCATGCAATAGAGCTGCTAGCAATACACATATCAACCAACAGATGGCAGTTGAGGAGAGATTAAAAGGAAGGTCTGCTTCATTTGAATTATATAGCTGATAGCATTGCACAGATCAACCAGCAGAGGACATTTTCATTTGAGGATAAATTAGAAGGAAGTTCTGCTTCAATTGAAAGCAACGCAATCGAAAGACACCTTGATAATAGGATCATGTGGAAAAATATTTTTTTTAAATAGATTGCATGCTTCAAAACAAGATTTTAAAAGGCTGGTCATGATAAGTCTTAGATAAGTCATTGAAAACGAGAACCCATATGGAAAAACAGTAGGCGTAATCATTTCAGTATCGGTTGGAATTGATAGAATAAAAAAAAGTCCTCTGGGTGGATATGCTATTGGACTGCTAGCTTGTAGATATTGAGCAGGCATTAGGCTAATATTGTGAACCATATGAGCCGTGCTAGGTGATATGTGCTAGGTGATATGTTTAGTACATACGCGAGAAGAGGATATGTGGTAGTATTTCTGAGTGGTTTGAGGATGTATAGGTTCGTGTATCCTATTTTGTGTGTGTTCTAAATGGTAGTGTGTAATTTTTGTTTGTTTTCTTCTTCTTCTTCTTTGAGAAAAGTCCACGGTCTGTAGTGTTGGTAAAGGATGTTGTAGGGGGTATGAGATTGTGAGAGTGTTTGTAATGCGAGTTGTGTTGATGATGCAGATGTGGTGAGCTATTGAGATTGTTGTTGTTGACATGTAAGTTGGTGCATGCCAATGAATTGTGAAAAGGCACCCCAGATGCTTTGAAATGAGACATGATGAATAAAGCTGCTCACAGGATATTGCATCGGCTGGTCGTTGAGCTCCTCTATCACCACCTCCGTGCTGTATCCAAGGTTGCAGTAGTAAAGTAAATTAAGGAAAATGATACAACTCTTGCATGTTTCTATGACAGTGCCAAAGTAGTAGGTGCATACTTGCAACCCATTGACATAGAAAGCTGTGGAATAGAGCAGGGTTTCTAAAAACAATCTCCTGGACAGTCTAGCATGAGTCAACCTCCCACCATCAATTTCAGCTGGGTGAAGTATGGGCAGTTAACCTAGGCATCCTTTTCAACTATTCTTTATAACAGTGCCTTTAAAAAGGCATTTTGCAGTTTCCACTGGGTCTACAATGAGAAATTGCTACAAGCACAGCTTTGCAGCAAAGTGCAGCTCATTACTTCCATAGGATTTTTTTTCTAGTGTGAACCATTTTTATAAAAGGGGTAGGTTCCAAGCCCCTGTCATTTTGCTTGCTGTTTATAACTTCAAAATGTTTAGAACAGGCCCACTATAATGCTGGGAAAAGTCATACCAGGACAGGATGTCATAGTGAGTTAATGCAGGACAGAAGGGTTTAAAAGATAGGAAGAACGAAATTTGCTATTCAGAATTTTATCATGGAGGAATTTGCATACTGCGGCGACGCCCTAGGGTTATTTTCTGCATGCAATAGAGCTGCTAGCAATACACATATCAACCAACAGATGGCAGTTGAGGAGAGATTAAAAGGAAGGTCTGCTTCATTTGAATTATATAGCTGATAGCATTTCACAGATCAACCAGCAGAGGGCATTTTCATTTGAGGATAAATTAGAAGGAAGTTCTGCTTCAATTGAAAGCAACGCAATCGAAAGACACCTTGATAATAGAATCATGTGGAAAAATATTTTTTTTAAATAGATTGCATGCTTCAAAACAAGATTTTAAAAGGCTGGTCATGATAAGTCTTAGATAAGTCATTGAAAACGAGAACCCATATGGAAAAACAGTAGGCGTAATCATTTCAGTATCGGTTGGAATTGATAGAATAAAAAAAAGTCCTCTGGGTGGATATGCTATTGGACTGCTAGCTTGTAGATATTGAGCAGGCATTAGGCTAATATTGTGAACCATATGAGCCGTGCTAGGTGATATGTGCTAGGTGATATGTTTAGTACATACGCGAGAAGAGGATATGTGGTAGTATTTCTGAGTGGTTTGAGGATGTATAGGTTCGTGTATCCTATTTTGTGTGTGTTCTAAATGGTAGTGTGTAATTTTTGTTTGTTTTTTTCTTCTTCTTCTTTGAGAAAAGTCCACTGTCTGTCGTGTTGGTAAAGGATGTTGTAGGGGGTATGAGATTGTGAGAGTGTTTGTAATGCGAGTTGTGTTGATGATGCAGATGTGGTGAGCTATTGAGATTGTTGTTGTTGACATGTAAGTTGGTGCATGCCAATGAATTGTGAAAAGGCACCCCAGATGCTTTGAAATGAGGCATGATGAATAAAGCTACTCACAGAATATTGCATCGGCTGGTCGTTGAGCTCCTCTATCACCACCTCCGTGCTGTATCCAAGGTTGCAGTAGTAAAGTAAATTAAGGAAAATGATACAACTCTTGCATGTTTCTATGACAGTGCCAAAGTAGTAGGTGCATACTTGCAACCCATTGACATAGAAAGCTGTGGAATAGAGCAGGGTTTCTAAAAACAATCTCCTGGACAGTATAGCATGAGTCAACCTCCCACCATCAATTTCAGCTGGGTGAAGTATGGGTAGTTAACCTAGGCATCCTTTTCAACTATTCTTTATAACAGTGCCTTTAAAAAGGCATTTTGCAGTTTCCACTGGGTCTGCAATGAGAAATTGCTACAAGCACAGCTTTGCAGCAAAGTGCAGCTCATTACTTCCATAGGATTCTTTTCTAGAGTGAACCATTTTTTTTTTTTTTTTTTTTTTTTTTTTTCTTAAGGGGTAGGTTCCAAGCCCCTGTCATTTTGCTTGCTGTTTATAACATGAAAATGTTTAGAACAGGCCCACTATAATGCTGGGAAAAGTCATACCAGGACAGGATGTCATAGTGAGTTAATGCAGGACAGAAGGGTTTAAAAGATAGGAAGAACGAAATTTGCTATTCAGAATTTTATCATGGAGGAATTTGCATACTGCGGCGACGCCCTAGGGTTATTTTCTGCATGCAATAGAGCTGCTAGCAATACACATATCAACCAACAGATGTCAGTTGAGGAGAGATTAAAAGGAAGGTCTGCTTCATTTGAATTATATAGCTGATAGCATTGCACAGATCAACCAGCAGAGGGCATTTTCATTTGAGGATAAATTAGAAGGAAGTTCTGCTTCAATTGAAAGCAACGCAATCGAAAGACACCTTGATAATAGAATCATGTGGAAAAATATTTTTTTTAAATAGATTGCATGCTTCAAAACAAGATTTTAAAAGGGTGGTCATGATAAGTCTTAGATAAGTCATTGAAAACGAGAACCCATATGGAAAAACAGTAGGCGTAATCATTTCAGTATCGGTTGGAATTGATAGAATAAAAAAAAGCCCTCTGGGTGGATATGCTATTGGACTGCTAGCTTGTAGATATTGAGCAGGCATTAGGCTAATATTGTGAACCATATGAGCCGTGCTAGGTGATATGTGCTAGGTGATATGTTTAGTACATACGCGAGAAGAGGATATGTGGTAGTATTTCTGAGTGGTTTGAGGATGTATAGGTTCGTGTATCCTATTTTGTGTGTGTTCTAAATGGTAGTGTGTAATTTTTGTTTGTTTTCTTCTTCTTCTTTGAGAAAAGTCCACTGTCTGTAGTGTTGGTAAAGGATGTTGTAGGGGGTATGAGATTGTGAGAGTGTTTGTAATGCGAGTTGTGTTGATGATGCAGATGTGGTGAGCTATTGAGATTGTTGTTGTTGACATGTAAGTTGGTGCATGCCAATGAATTGTGAAAAGGCACCCCAGATGCTTTGAAATGAGACATGATGAATAAAGCTGCTCACAGGATATTGCATCGGCTGGTCGTTGAGCTCCTCTATCACCACCTCCGTGCTGTATCCAAGGTTGCAGTAGTAAAGTAAATTAAGGAAAATGATACAACTCTTGCATGTTTCTATGACAGTGCCAAAGTAGTAGGTGCATACTTGCAACCCATTGACATAGAAAGCTGTGGAATAGAGCAGGGTTTCTAAAAACAATCCCCTGGACAGTCTAGCATGAGTCAACCTCCCACCATCAATTTCAGCTGGGTGAAGTATGGGCAGTTAACCTAGGCATCCTTTTCAACTATTCTTTATAACAGTGCCTTTAAAAAGGCATTTTGCAGTTTCCACTGGGTCTACAATGAGAAATTGCTACAAGCACAGCTTTGCAGCAAAGTGCAGCTCATTACTTCCATAGGATTTTTTTTCTAGAGTGAACCATTTTTATAAAAGGGGTAGGTTCCAAGCCCCTGTCATTTTGCTTGCTGTTTATAACTTGAAAATGTTTAGAACAGGCCCACTATAATGCTGGGAAAAGTCATACCAGGACAGGATGTCATAGTGAGTTAATGCAGGACAGAAGGGTTTAAAAGATAGGAAGAACGAAATTTGCTATTCAGAATTTTATCATGGAGGAATTTGCATACTGCGGCGACGCCCTAGGGTTATTTTCTGCATGCAATAGAGCTGCTAGCAATACACATATCAACCAACAGATGGCAGTTGAGGAGAGATTAAAAGGAAGGTCTGCTTCATTTGAATTATATAGCTGATAGCATTTCACAGATCAACCAGCAGAGGGCATTTTCATTTGAGGATAAATTAGAAGGAAGTTCTGCTTCAATTGAAAACAACGCAATCGAAAGACACCTTGATAATAGAATCATGTGGAAAAATATTTTTTTTAAATAGATTGCATGCTTCAAAACAAGATTTTAAAAGGCTGGTCATGATAAGTCTTAGATAAGTCATTGAAAACGAGAACCCATATGGAAAAACAGTAGGCGTAATCATTTCAGTATCGGTTGGAATTGATAGAATAAAAAAAAGTCCTCTGGGTGGATATGCTATTGGACTGCTAGCTTGTAGATATTGAGCAGGCATTAGGCTAATATTGTGAACCATATGAGCCGTGCTAGGTGATATGTGCTAGGTGATATGTTTAGTACATACGCGAGAAGAGGATATGTGGTAGTATTTCTGAGTGGTTTGAGGATGTATAGGTTCGTGTATCCTATTTTGTGTGTGTTCTAAATGGTAGTGTGTAATTTTTGTTTGTTTTCTTCTTCTTCTTCTTTGAGAAAAGTCCACTGTCTGTAGTGTTGGTAAAGGATGTTGTAGGGGGTATGAGATTGTGAGAGTGTTTGTAATGCGAGTTGTGTTGATGATGCAGATGTGGTGAGCTATTGAGATTGTTGTTGTTGACATGTAAGTTGGTGCATGCCAATGAATTGTGAAAAGGCACCCCAGATGCTTTGAAATGAGGCATGATGAATAAAGCTGCTCACAGGATATTGCATCGGCTGGTCGTTGAGCTCCTCTATCACCACCTCCGTGCTGTATCCAAGGTTGCAGTAGTAAAGTAAATTAAGGAAAATGATACAACTCTTGCATGTTTCTATGACAGTGCCAAAGTAGTAGTTGCATACTTGCAAACCATTGACATAGAAAGCTGTAGAATAGAGCAGGGTTTCTACAAAACCTCCTGGACAGTCTAGCATGAGTCAACCTCCCACCATCAATTTCAGCTGGGTGAGGTATGGGCAGTTAACCTAGGCATCCTTTTCAACTATTCTTTATAACAGTGCCTTTAAAAAGGCATTTTGCAGTTTCCACTGGGTCTGCAATGAGAAATTGCTACAAGCACAGCTTTGCATAAAAGTGCAGCTCATTACTTCCATAGGATTCTTTCCTAGAGTGAACCATTTTTTTAAAAGGGGTAGGTTCCAAGCCCCTGTCATTTTGCTTGCTGTTTATAACATGAAAATGTTTAGAACAGGCCCACTATAATGCTGGGAAAAGTCATACCAGGACAGGATGTCATAGTGAGTTAATGCAGGACAGAAGGGTTTAAAAGTTAGGAAGAACGAAATTTGCTATTCAGAATTTTATCATGGATGAATTTGCATACTGCGGCGATGCCCTAGGGTTATTTTCTGCATGCAATAGAGCTGCTAGCAATACACATATCAACCAACAGATGGCAGTTGAGGAGAGATTAAAAGGAAGGTCTGCTTCATTTGAATTATATAGCTGATAGCATTGCACAGATCAACCAGCAGAGGACATTTTCATTTGAGGATAAATTAGAAGGAAGTTCTGCTTCAATTGAAAGCAACGCAATCGAAAGACACCTTGATAATAGGATCATGTGGAAAAATATTTTTTTTAAATAGATTGCATGCTTCAAAACAAGATTTTAAAAGGCTGGTCATGATAAGTCTTAGATAAGTCATTGAAAACGAGAACCCATATGGAAAAACAGTAGGCGTAATCATTTCAGTATCGGTTGGAATTGATAGAATAAAAAAAAGTCCTCTGGGTGGATATGCTATTGGACTGCTAGCTTGTAGATATTGAGCAGGCATTAGGCTAATATTGTGAACCATATGAGCCGTGCTAGGTGATATGTGCTAGGTGATATGTTTAGTACATACGCGAGAAGAGGATATGTGGTAGTATTTCTGAGTGGTTTGAGGATGTATAGGTTCGTGTATCCTATTTTGTGTGTGTTCTAAATGGTAGTGTGTAATTTTTGTTTGTTTTCTTCTTCTTCTTCTTTGAGAAAAGTCCACGGTCTGTAGTGTTGGTAAAGGATGTTGTAGGGGGTATGAGATTGTGAGAGTGTTTGTAATGCGAGTTGTGTTGATGATGCAGATGTGGTGAGCTATTGAGATTGTTGTTGTTGACATGTAAGTTGGTGCATGCCAATGAATTGTGAAAAGGCACCCCAGATGCTTTGAAATGAGACATGATGAATAAAGCTGCTCACAGGATATTGCATCGGCTGGTCGTTGAGCTCCTCTATCACCACCTCCGTGCTGTATCCAAGGTTGCAGTAGTAAAGTAAATTAAGGAAAATGATACAACTCTTGCATGTTTCTATGACAGTGCCAAAGTAGTAGGTGCATACTTGCAACCCATTGACATAGAAAGCTGTGGAATAGAGCAGGGTTTCTAAAAACAATCTCCTGGACAGTCTAGCATGAGTCAACCTCCCACCATCAATTTCAGCTGGGTGAAGTATGGGCAGTTAACCTAGGCATCCTTTTCAACTATTCTTTATAACAGTGCCTTTAAAAAGGCATTTTGCAGTTTCCACTGGGTCTACAATGAGAAATTGCTACAAGCACAGCTTTGCAGCAAAGTGCAGCTCATTACTTCCATAGGATTTTTTTTCTAGTGTGAACCATTTTTATAAAAGGGGTAGGTTCCAAGCCCCTGTCATTTTGCTTGCTGTTTATAACATGAAAATGTTTAGAACAGGCCCACTATAATGCTGGGAAAAGTCATACCAGGACAGGATGTCATAGTGAGTTAATGCAGGACAGAAGGGTTTAAAAGATAGGAAGAACGAAATTTGCTATTCAGAATTTTATCATGGATGAATTTGCATACTGCGGCGATGCCCTAGGGTTATTTTCTGCATGCAATAGAGCTGCTAGCAATACACATATCAACCAACAGATGGCAGTTGAGGAGAGATTAAAAGGAAGGTCTGCTTCATTTGAATTATATAGCTGATAGCATTGCACAGATCAACCAGCAGAGGACATTTTCATTTGAGGATAAATTAGAAGGAAGTTCTGCTTCAATTGAAAGCAACGCAATCGAAAGACACCTTGATAATAGGATCATGTGGAAAAATATTTTTTTTAAATAGATTGCATGCTTCAAAACAAGATTTTAAAAGGCTGGTCATGATAAGTCTTAGATAAGTCATTGAAAACGAGAACCCATATGGAAAAACAGTAGGCGTAATCATTTCAGTATCGGTTGGAATTGATAGAATAAAAAAAAGTCCTCTGGGTGGATATGCTATTGGACTGCTAGCTTGTAGATATTGAGCAGGCATTAGGCTAATATTGTGAACCATATGAGCCGTGCTAGGTGATATGTGCTAGGTGATATGTTTAGTACATACGCGAGAAGAGGATATGTGGTAGTATTTCTGAGTGGTTTGAGGATGTATAGGTTCGGTATCCTATTTTGTGTGTGTTCTAAATGGTAGTGTGTAATTTTTGTTTGTTTTCTTCTTCTTCTTCTTTGAGAAAAGTCCACTGTCTGTAGTGTTGGTAAAGGATGTTGTAGGGGGTATGAGATTGTGAGAGTGTTTGTAATGCGAGTTGTGTTGATGATGCAGATGTGGTGAGCTATTGAGATTGTTGTTGTTGACATGTAAGTTGGTGCATGCCAATGAATTGTGAAAAGGCACCCCAGATGCTTTGAAATGAGGCATGATGAATAAAGCTACTCACAGGATATTGCATCGGCTGGTCGTTGAGCTCCTCTATCACCACCTCCGTGCTGTATCCAAGGTTGCAGTAGTAAAGTAAATTAAGGAAAATGATACAACTCTTGCATGTTTCTATGACAGTGCCAAAGTAGTAGGTGCATACTTGCAACCCATTGACATAGAAAGCTGTGGAATAGAGCAGGGTTTCTAAAAACAATCTCCTGGACAGTCTAGCATGAGTCAACCTCCCACCATCAATTTCAGCTGGGTGAAGTATGGGCAGTTAACCTAAGCATCCTTTTCCACTATTCTTTATAACAGTGCCTTTAAAAAGGCATTTTGCAGTTTCCACTGGGTCTGCAATGAGAAATTGCTACAAGCACAGCTTTGCAGCAAAGTGCAGCTCATTACTTCCATAGGATTCTTTTCTAGAGTGAACCATTTTTTTTTTTTTTTTTTTTTTTTTCTTAAGGGGTAGGTTCCAAGCCCCTGTCATTTTGCTTGCTGTTTATAACATGAAAATGTTTAGAACAGGCCCACTATAATGCTGGGAAAAGTCATACCAGGACAGGATGTCATAGTGAGTTAATGCAGGACAGAAGGGTTTAAAAGATAGGAAGAACGAAATTTGCTATTCAGAATTTTATCATGGAGGAATTTGCATACTGCGGCGACGCCCTAGGGTTATTTTCTGCATGCAATAGAGCTGCTAGCAATACACATATCAACCAACAGATGGCAGTTGAGGAGAGATTAAAAGGAAGGTCTGCTTCATTTGAATTATATAGCTGATAGCATTGCACAGATCAACCAGCAGAGGGCATTTTCATTTGAGGATAAATTAGAAGGAAGTTCTGCTTCAATTGAAAGCAACGCAATCGAAAGACACCTTGATAATAGAATCATGTGGAAAAATATTTTTTTTAAATAGATTGCATGCTTCAAAACAAGATTTTAAAAGGGTGGTCATGATAAGTCTTAGATAAGTCATTGAAAACGAGAACCCATATGGAAAAACAGTAGGCGTAATCATTTCAGTATCGGTTGGAATTGATAGAATAAAAAAAAGCCCTCTGGGTGGATATGCTATTGGACTGCTAGCTTGTAGATATTGAGCAGGCATTAGGCTAATATTGTGAACCATATGAGCCGTGCTAGGTGATATGTGCTAGGTGATATGTTTAGTACATACGCGAGAAGAGGATATGTGGTAGTATTTCTGAGTGGTTTGAGGATGTATAGGTTCGTGTATCCTATTTTGTGTGTGTTCTAAATGGTAGTGTGTAATTTTTGTTTGTTTTCTTCTTCTTCTTTGAGAAAAGTCCACTGTCTGTAGTGTTGGTAAAGGATGTTGTAGGGGGTATGAGATTGTGAGAGTGTTTGTAATGCGAGTTGTGTTGATGATGCAGATGTGGTGAGCTATTGAGATTGTTGTTGTTGACATGTAAGTTGGTGCATGCCAATGAATTGTGAAAAGGCACCCCAGATGCTTTGAAATGAGACATGATGAATAAAGCTGCTCACAGGATATTGCATCGGCTGGTCGTTGAGCTCCTCTATCACCACCTCCGTGCTGTATCCAAGGTTGCAGTAGTAAAGTAAATTAAGGAAAATGATACAACTCTTGCATGTTTCTATGACAGTGCCAAAGTAGTAGGTGCATACTTGCAACCCATTGACATAGAAAGCTGTGGAATAGAGCAGGGTTTCTAAAAACAATCTCCTGGACAGTCTAGCATGAGTCAACCTCCCACCATCAATTTCAGCTGGGTGAAGTATGGGCAGTTAACCTAGGCATCCTTTTCAACTATTCTTTATAACAGTGCCTTTAAAAAGGCATTTTGCAGTTTCCACTGGGTCTACAATGAGAAATTGCTACAAGCACAGCTTTGCAGCAAAGTGCAGCTCATTACTTCCATAGGATTTTTTTTCTAGAGTGAACCATTTTTATAAAAGGGGTAGGTTCCAAGCCCCTGTCATTTTGCTTGCTGTTTATAACTTGAAAATGTTTAGAACAGGCCCACTATAATGCTGGGAAAAGTCATACCAGGACAGGATGTCATAGTGAGTTAATGCAGGACAGAAGGGTTTAAAAGATAGGAAGAACGAAATTTGCTATTCAGAATTTTATCATGGAGGAATTTGCATACTGCGGCGACGCCCTAGGGTTATTTTCTGCATGCAATAGAGCTGCTAGCAATACACATATCAACCAACAGATGGCAGTTGAGGAGAGATTAAAAGGAAGGTCTGCTTCATTTGAATTATATAGCTGATAGCATTTCACAGATCAACCAGCAGAGGGCATTTTCATTTGAGGATAAATTAGAAGGAAGTTCTGCTTCAATTGAAAGCAACGCAATCGAAAGAAACCTTGATAATAGAATCATGTGGAAAAATATTTTTTTTAAATAGATTGCATGCTTCAAAACAAGATTTTAAAAGGCTGGTCATGATAAGTCTTAGATAAGTCATTGAAAACGAGAACCCATATGGAAAAACAGTAGGCGTAATCATTTCAGTATCGGTTGGAATTGATAGAATAAAAAAAAGTCCTCTGGGTGGATATGCTATTGGACTGCTAGCTTGTAGATATTGAGCAGGCATTAGGCTAATATTGTGAACCATATGAGCCGTGCTAGGTGATATGTGCTAGGTGATATGTTTAGTACATACGCGAGAAGAGGATATGTGGTAGTATTTCTGAGTGGTTTGAGGATGTATAGGTTCGTGTATCCTATTTTGTGTGTGTTCTAAATGGTAGTGTGTAATTTTTGTTTGTTTTCTTCTTCTTCTTCTTTGAGAAAAGTCCACTGTCTGTAGTGTTGGTAAAGGATGTTGTAGGGGGTATGAGATTGTGAGAGTGTTTGTAATGCGAGTTGTGTTGATGATGCAGATGTGGTGAGCTATTGAGATTGTTGTTGTTGACATGTAAGTTGGTGCATGCCAATGAATTGTGAAAAGGCACCCCAGATGCTTTGAAATGAGGCATGATGAATAAAGCTACTCACAGGATATTGCATCGGCTGGTCGTTGAGCTCCTCTATCACCACCTCCGTGCTGTATCCAAGGTTGCAGTAGTAAAGTAAATTAAGGAAAATGATACAACTCTTGCATGTTTCTATGACAGTGCCAAAGTAGTAGGTGCATACTTGCAACCCATTGACATAGAAAGCTGTGGAATAGAGCAGGGTTTCTAAAAACAATCTCCTGGACAGTCTAGCATGAGTCAACCTCCCACCATCAATTTCAGCTGGGTGAAGTATGGGCAGTTAACCTAGGCATCCTTTTCAACTATTCTTTATAACAGTGCCTTTAAAAAGGCATTTTGCAGTTTCCACTGGGTCTACAATGAGAAATTGCTACAAGCACAGCTTTGCAGCAAAGTGCAGCTCATTACTTCCATAGGATTTTTTTTCTAGAGTGAACCATTTTTATAAAAGGGGTAGGTTCCAAGCCCCTGTCATTTTGCTTGCTGTTTATAACTTGAAAATGTTTAGAACAGGCCCACTATAATGCTGGGAAAAGTCATACCAGGACAGGATGTCATAGTGAGTTAATGCAGGACAGAAGGGTTTAAAAGATAGGAAGAACGAAATTTGCTATTCAGAATTTTATCATGGAGGAATTTGCATACTGCGGCGACGCCCTAGGGTTATTTTCTGCATGCAATAGAGCTGCTAGCAATACACATATCAACCAACAGATGGCAGTTGAGGAGAGATTAAAAGGAAGGTCTGCTTCATTTGAATTATATAGCTGATAGCATTTCACAGATCAACCAGCAGAGGGCATTTTCATTTGAGGATAAATTAGAAGGAAGTTCTGCTTCAATTGAAAGCAACGCAATCGAAAGAAACCTTGATAATAGAATCATGTGGAAAAATATTTTTTTTAAATAGATTGCATGCTTCAAAACAAGATTTTAAAAGGCTGGTCATGATAAGTCTTAGATAAGTCATTGAAAACGAGAACCCATATGGAAAAACAGTAGGCGTAATCATTTCAGTATCGGTTGGAATTGATAGAATAAAAAAAAGTCCTCTGGGTGGATATGCTATTGGACTGCTAGCTTGTAGATATTGAGCAGGCATTAGGCTAATATTGTGAACCATATGAGCCGTGCTAGGTGATATGTGCTAGGTGATATGTTTAGTACATACGCGAGAAGAGGATATGTGGTAGTATTTCTGAGTGGTTTGAGGATGTATAGGTTCGTGTATCCTATTTTGTGTGTGTTCTAAATGGTAGTGTGTAATTTTTGTTTGTTTTCTTCTTCTTCTTCTTTGAGAAAAGTCCACTGTCTGTAGTGTTGGTAAAGGATGTTGTAGGGGGTATGAGATTGTGAGAGTGTTTGTAATGCGAGTTGTGTTGATGATGCAGATGTGGTGAGCTATTGAGATTGTTGTTGTTGACATGTAAGTTGGTGCATGCCAATGAATTGTGAAAAGGCACCCCAGATGCTTTGAAATGAGGCATGATGAATAAAGCTACTCACAGGATATTGCATCGGCTGGTCGTTGAGCTCCTCTATCACCACCTCCGTGCTGTATCCAAGGTTGCAGTAGTAAAGTAAATTAAGGAAAATGATACAACTCTTGCATGTTTCTATGACAGTGCCAAAGTAGTAGGTGCATACTTGCAACCCATTGACATAGAAAGCTGTGGAATAGAGCAGGGTTTCTAAAAACAATCTCCTGGACAGTCTAGCATGAGTCAACCTCCCACCATCAATTTCAGCTGGGTGAAGTATGGGCAGTTAACCTAGGCATCCTTTTCAACTATTCTTTATAACAGTGCCTTTAAAAAGGCATTTTGCAGTTTCCACTGGGTCTACAATGAGAAATTGCTACAAGCACAGCTTTGCAGCAAAGTGCAGCTCATTACTTCCATAGGATTTTTTTTCTAGAGTGAACCATTTTTATAAAAGGGGTAGGTTCCAAGCCCCTGTCATTTTGCTTGCTGTTTATAACTTGAAAATGTTTAGAACAGGCCCACTATAATGCTGGGAAAAGTCATACCAGGACAGGATGTCATAGTGAGTTAATGCAGGACAGAAGGGTTTAAAAGATAGGAAGAACGAAATTTGCTATTCAGAATTTTATCATGGAGGAATTTGCATACTGCGGCGACGCCCTAGGGTTATTTTCTGCATGCAATAGAGCTGCTAGCAATACACATATCAACCAACAGATGGCAGTTGAGGAGAGATTAAAAGGAAGGTCTGCTTCATTTGAATTATATAGCTGATAGCATTTCACAGATCAACCAGCAGAGGGCATTTTCATTTGAGGATAAATTAGAAGGAAGTTCTGCTTCAATTGAAAGCAACGCAATCGAAAGACATCTTGATAATAGAATCATGTGGAAAAATATTTTTTTTAAATAGATTGCATGCTTCAAAACAAGATTTTAAAAGGCTGGTCATGATAAGTCTTAGATAAGTCATTGAAAACGAGAACCCATATGGAAAAACAGTAGGCGTAATCATTTCAGTATCGGTTGGAATTGATAGAATAAAAAAAAGTCCTCTGGGTGGATATGCTATTGGACTGCTAGCTTGTAGATATTGAGCAGGCATTAGGCTAATATTGTGAACCATATGAGCCGTGCTAGGTGATATGTGCTAGGTGATATGTTTAGTACATACGCGAGAAGAGGATATGTGGTAGTATTTCTGAGTGGTTTGAGGATGTATAGGTTCGTGTATCCTATTTTGTGTGTGTTCTAAATGGTAGTGTGTAATTTTTGTTTGTTTTCTTCTTCTTCTTCTTTGAGAAAAGTCCACTGTCTGTAGTGTTGGTAAAGGATGTTGTAGGGGGTATGAGATTGTGAGAGTGTTTGTAATGCGAGTTGTGTTGATGATGCAGATGTGGTGAGCTATTGAGATTGTTGTTGTTGACATGTAAGTTGGTGCATGCCAATGAATTGTGAAAAGGCACCCCAGATGCTTTGAAATGAGGCATGATGAATAAAGCTACTCACAGGATATTGCATCGGCTGGTCGTTGAGCTCCTCTATCACCACCTCCGTGCTGTATCCAAGGTGGCAGTAGTAAAGTAAATTAAGGAAAATGATACAACTCTTGCATGTTTCTATGACAGTGCCAAAGTAGTAGGTGCATACTTGCAACTCATTAACATAGAAAGCTGTGGAATAGAGCAGGGTTTCTAAAAACAATCTCCTGGACAGTCTAGCATGAGTCAACCTCCCACCATCAAATTCAGCTGGGTGAAGTATGGGCAGTTAACCTAGGCATCCTTTTCAACTATTCTTTATAACAGTGCCTTTAAAAAGGCATTTTGCAGTTTCCACTGGGTCTGCAATGAGAAATTGCTACAAGCACAGCTTTGCAGCAAAGTGCAGCTCATTACTTCCATAGGATTCTTTTCTAAAGTGAACCATTTTTTTTTATTTTTTTTTTTAAGGGGTAGGTTCCAAGCCCCTGTCATTTTGCTTGCTGTTTATAACATGAAAATGTTTAGAACAGGCCCACTATAATGCTGGGAGAAGTCATACCAGGACAGGATGTCATAGTGAGTTAATGCAGGACAGAAGGGTTTAAAAGATAGGAAGAACGAAATTTGCTATTCAGAATTTTATCATGGAGGAATTTGCATACTGCGGCGACGCCCTAGGGTTATTTTCTGCATGCAATAGAGCTGCTAGCAATACACATATCAACCAACAGATGGCAGTTGAGGAGAGATTAAAAGGAAGGTCTGCTTCATTTGAATTATATAGCTGATAGCATTGCACAGATCAACCAGCAGAGGGCATTTTCATTTGAGGATAAATTAGAAGGAAGTTCCGCTTCAATTGAAAGCAACGCAATCGAAAGACACCTTGATAATAGGATCATGTGGAAAAATATTTTTTTTAAATAGATTGCATGCTTCAAAACAAGATTTTAAAAGGCTGGTCATGATAAGTCTTAGATAAGTCATTGAAAACGAGAACCCATATGGAAAAACAGTAGGCGTAATCATTTCAGTATCGGTTGGAATTGATAGAATAAAAAAAAGTCCTCTGGGTGGATATGCTATTGGACTGCTAGCTTGTAGATATTGAGCAGGCATTAGGCTAATATTGTGAACCATATGAGCCGTGCTAGGTGATATGTGCTAGGTGATATGTTTAGTACATACGCGAGAAGAGGATATGTGGTAGTATTTCTGAGTGGTTTGAGGATGTATAGGTTCGTGTATCCTATTTTGTGTGTGTTCTAAATGGTAGTGTGTAATTTTTGTTTGTTTTTTTCTTCTTCTTCTTTGAGAAAAGTCCACTGTCTGTCGTGTTGGTAAAGGATGTTGTAGGGGGTATGAGATTGTGAGAGTGTTTGTAATGCGAGTTGTGTTGATGATGCAGATGTGGTGAGCTATTGAGATTGTTGTTGTTGACATGTAAGTTGGTGCATGCCAATGAATTGTGAAAAGGCACCCCAGATGCTTTGAAATGAGGCATGATGAATAAAGCTACTCACAGAATATTGCATCGGCTGGTCGTTGAGCTCCTCTATCACCACCTCCGTGCTGTATCCAAGGTTGCAGTAGTAAAGTAAATTAAGGAAAATGATACAACTCTTGCATGTTTCTATGACAGTGCCAAAGTAGTAGGTGCATACTTGCAACCCATTGACATAGAAAGCTGTGGAATAGAGCAGGGTTTCTAAAAACAATCTCCTGGACAGTATAGCATGAGTCAACCTCCCACCATCAATTTCAGCTGGGTGAAGTATGGGTAGTTAACCTAGGCATCCTTTTCAACTATTCTTTATAACAGTGCCTTTAAAAAGGCATTTTGCAGTTTCCACTGGGTCTGCAATGAGAAATTGCTACAAGCACAGCTTTGCAGCAAAGTGCAGCTCATTACTTCCATAGGATTCTTTTCTAGAGTGAACCATTTTTTTTTTTTTTTTTTTTTTTTTTTTTTTTTTTCTTAAGGGGTAGGTTCCAAGCCCCTGTCATTTTGCTTGCTGTTTATAACATGAAAATGTTTAGAACAGGCCCACTATAATGCTGGGAAAAGTCATACCAGGACAGGATGTCATAGTGAGTTAATGCAGGACAGAAGGGTTTAAAAGATAGGAAGAACGAAATTTGCTATTCAGAATTTTATCATGGAGGAATTTGCATACTGCGGCGACGCCCTAGGGTTATTTTCTGCATGCAATAGAGCTGCTAGCAATACACATATCAACCAACAGATGGCAGTTGAGGAGAGATTAAAAGGAAGGTCTGCTTCATTTGAATTATATAGCTGATAGCATTGCACAGATCAACCAGCAGAGGGCATTTTCATTTGAGGATAAATTAGAAGGAAGTTCTGCTTCAATTGAAAGCAACGCAATCGAAAGACACCTTGATAATAGAATCATGTGGAAAAATATTTTTTTTAAATAGATTGCATGCTTCAAAACAAGATTTTAAAAGGGTGGTCATGATAAGTCTTAGATAAGTCATTGAAAACGAGAACCCATATGGAAAAACAGTAGGCGTAATCATTTCAGTATCGGTTGGAATTGATAGAATAAAAAAAAGCCCTCTGGGTGGATATGCTATTGGACTGCTAGCTTGTAGATATTGAGCAGGCATTAGGCTAATATTGTGAACCATATGAGCCGTGCTAGGTGATATGTGCTAGGTGATATGTTTAGTACATACGCGAGAAGAGGATATGTGGTAGTATTTCTGAGTGGTTTGAGGATGTATAGGTTCGTGTATCCTATTTTGTGTGTGTTCTAAATGGTAGTGTGTAATTTTTGTTTGTTTTCTTCTTCTTCTTTGAGAAAAGTCCACTGTCTGTAGTGTTGGTAAAGGATGTTGTAGGGGGTATGAGATTGTGAGAGTGTTTGTAATGCGAGTTGTGTTGATGATGCAGATGTGGTGAGCTATTGAGATTGTTGTTGTTGACATGTAAGTTGGTGCATGCCAATGAATTGTGAAAAGGCACCCCAGATGCTTTGAAATGAGACATGATGAATAAAGCTGCTCACAGGATATTGCATCGGCTGGTCGTTGAGCTCCTCTATCACCACCTCCGTGCTGTATCCAAGGTTGCAGTAGTAAAGTAAATTAAGGAAAATGATACAACTCTTGCATGTTTCTATGACAGTGCCAAAGTAGTAGGTGCATACTTGCAACCCATTGACATAGAAATCTGTGGAATAGAGCAGGGTTTCTAAAAACAATCCCCTGGACAGTCTAGCATGAGTCAACCTCCCACCATCAATTTCAGCTGGGTGAAGTATGGGCAGTTAACCTAGGCATCCTTTTCAACTATTCTTTATAACAGTGCCTTTAAAAAGGCATTTTGCAGTTTCCACTGGGTCTACAATGAGAAATTGCTACAAGCACAGCTTTGCAGCAAAGTGCAGCTCATTACTTCCATAGGATTTTTTTTCTAGAGTGAACCATTTTTATAAAAGGGGTAGGTTCCAAGCCCCTGTCATTTTGCTTGCTGTTTATAACTTGAAAATGTTTAGAACAGGCCCACTATAATGCTGGGAAAAGTCATACCAGGACAGGATGTCATAGTGAGTTAATGCAGGACAGAAGGGTTTAAAAGATAGGAAGAACGAAATTTGCTATTCAGAATTTTATCATGGAGGAATTTGCATACTGCGGCGACGCCCTAGGGTTATTTTCTGCATGCAATAGAGCTGCTAGCAATACACATATCAACCAACAGATGGCAGTTGAGGAGAGATTAAAAGGAAGGTCTGCTTCATTTGAATTATATAGCTGATAGCATTTCACAGATCAACCAGCAGAGGGCATTTTCATTTGAGGATAAATTAGAAGGAAGTTCTGCTTCAATTGAAAGCAACGCAATCGAAAGACACCTTGATAATAGAATCATGTGGAAAAATATTTTTTTTAAATAGATTGCATGCTTCAAAACAAGATTTTAAAAGGCTGGTCATGATAAGTCTTAGATAAGTCATTGAAAACGAGAACCCATATGGAAAAACAGTAGGCGTAATCATTTCAGTATCGGTTGGAATTGATAGAATAAAAAAAAGTCCTCTGGGTGGATATGCTATTGGACTGCTAGCTTGTAGATATTGAGCAGGCATTAGGCTAATATTGTGAACCATATGAGCCGTGCTAGGTGATATGTGCTAGGTGATATGTTTAGTACATACGCGAGAAGAGGATATGTGGTAGTATTTCTGAGTGGTTTGAGGATGTATAGGTTCGTGTATCCTATTTTGTGTGTGTTCTAAATGGTAGTGTGTAATTTTTGTTTGTTTTCTTCTTCTTCTTCTTTGAGAAAAGTCCACTGTCTGTAGTGTTGGTAAAGGATGTTGTAGGGGGTATGAGATTGTGAGAGGGTTTGTAATGCGAGTTGTGATGATGATGCAGATGTGGTGAGCTATTGAGATTGTTGTTGTTGACATGTAAGTTGGTGCATGCCAATGAATTGTGAAAAGGCACCCCAGATGCTTTGAAATGAGGCATGATGAATAAAGCTGCTCACAGGATATTGCATCGGCTGGTCGTTGAGCTCCTCTATCACCACCTCCGTGCTGTATCCAAGGTTGCAGTAGTAAAGTAAATTAAGGAAAATGATACAACTCTTGCATGTTTCTATGACAGTGCCAAAGTAGTAGGTGCATACTTGCAACCCATTGACATAGAAAGCTGTGGAATAGAGCAGGGTTTCTAAAAACAATCCCCTGGACAGTCTAGCATGAGTCAACCTCCCACCATCAATTTCAGCTGGGTGAAGTATGGGCAGTTAACCTAGGCATCCTTTTCAACTATTCTTTATAACAGTGCCTTTAAAAAGGCATTTTGCAGTTTCCACTGGGTCTACAATGAGAAATTGCTACAAGCACAGCTTTGCAGCAAAGTGCAGCTCATTACTTCCATAGGATTTTTTTTCTAGAGTGAACCATTTTTATAAAAGGGGTAGGTTCCAAGCCCCTGTCATTTTGCTTGCTGTTTATAACTTGAAAATGTTTAGAACAGGCCCACTATAATGCTGGGAAAAGTAATACCAGGACAGGATGTCATAGTGAGTTAATGCAGGACAGAAGGGTTTAAAAGATAGGAAGAACGAAATTTGCTATTCAGAATTTTATCATGGAGGAATTTGCATACTGCGGCGACGCCCTAGGGTTATTTTCTGCATGCAATAGAGCTGCTAGCAATACACATATCAACCAACAGATGGCAGTTGAGGAGAGATTAAAAGGAAGGTCTGCTTCATTTGAATTATATAGCTGATAGCATTTCACAGATCAACCAGCAGAGGGCATTTTCATTTGAGGATAAATTAGAAGGAAGTTCTGCTTCAATTGAAAGCAACGCAATCGAAAGACACCTTGATAATAGAATCATGTGGAAAAATATTTTTTTTAAATAGATTGCATGCTTCAAAACAAGATTTTAAAAGGCTGGTCATGATAAGTCTTAGATAAGTCATTGAAAACGAGAACCCATATGGAAAAACAGTAGGCGTAATCATTTCAGTATCGGTTGGAATTGATAGAATAAAAAAAAGTCCTCTGGGTGGATATGCTATTGGACTGCTAGCTTGTAGATATTGAGCAGGCATTAGGCTAATATTGTGAACCATATGAGCCGTGCTAGGTGATATGTGCTAGGTGATATGTTTAGTACATACGCGAGAAGAGGATATGTGGTAGTATTTCTGAGTGGTTTGAGGATGTATAGGTTCGTGTATCCTATTTTGTGTGTGTTCTAAATGGTAGTGTGTAATTTTTGTTTGTTTTCTTCTTCTTCTTCTTTGAGAAAAGTCCACTGTCTGTAGTGTTGGTAAAGGATGTTGTAGGGGGTATGAGATTGTGAGAGGGTTTGTAATGCGAGTTGTGATGATGATGCAGATGTGGTGAGCTATTGAGATTGTTGTTGTTGACATGTAAGTTGGTGCATGCCAATGAATTGTGAAAAGGCACCCCAGATGCTTTGAAATGAGGCATGATGAATAAAGCTGCTCACAGGATATTGCATCGGCTGGTCGTTGAGCTCCTCTATCACCACCTCCGTGCTGTATCCAAGGTTGCAGTAGTAAAGTAAATTAAGGAAAATGATACAACTCTTGCATGTTTCTATGACAGTGCCAAAGTAGTAGGTGCATACTTGCAACCCATTGACATAGAAAGCTGTGGAATAGAGCAGGGTTTCTAAAAACAATCTCCTGGACAGTCTAGCATGAGTCAACCTCCCACCATCAATTTCAGCTGGGTGAAGCATGGGCAGTTAACCTAGGCATCCTTTTCAACTATTCTTTATAACAGTGCCTTTAAAAAGGCATTTTGCAGTTTCCACTGGGTCTGCAATGAGAAATTGCTACAAGCACAGCTTTGCAGCAAAGTGCAGCTCATTACTTCCATAGGATTCTTTTCTAGAGTGAACCATTTTTTTTTTTTTTTTTTTTTTTTTTTTTTTTTTTTTTTTTTTTTTTAAAAGGGGTAGGTTCCAAGCCCCTGTCATTTTGCTTGCTGTTTATAACATGAAAATGTTTAGAACAGGCCCACTATAATGCTGGGAAAAGTCATACCAGGACAGGATGTCATAGTGAGTTAATGCAGGACAGAAGGGTTTAAAAGATAGGAAGAACGAAATTTGCTATTCAGAATTTTATCATGGATGAATTTGCATACTGCGGCGATGCCCTAGGGTTATTTTCTGCATGCAATAGAGCTGCTAGCAATACACATATCAACCAACAGATGGCAGTTGAGGAGAGATTAAAAGGAAGGTCTGCTTCATTTGAATTATATAGCTGATAGCATTGCACAGATCAACCAGCAGAGGACATTTTCATTTGAGGATAAATTAGAAGGAAGTTCTGCTTCAATTGAAAGCAACGCAATCGAAAGACACCTTGATAATAGGATCATGTGGAAAAATATATTTTTTAAATAGATTGCATGCTTCAAAACAAGTTTTTAAAAGGCTGGTCATGATAAGTCTTAGATAAGTCATTGAAAACGAGAACCCATATGGAAAAACAGTAGGCGTAATCATTTCAGTATCGGTTGGAATTGATAGAATAAAAAAAAGTCCTCTGGGTGGATATGCTATTGGACTGCTAGCTTGTAGATATTGAGCAGGCATTAGGCTAATATTGTGAACCATATGAGCCGTGCTAGGTGATATGTGCTAGGTGATATGTTTAGTACATACGCGAGAAGAGGATATGTGGTAGTATTTCTGAGTGGTTTGAGGATGTATAGGTTCGTGTATCCTATTTTGTGTGTGTTCTAAATGGTAGTGTGTAATTTTTGTTTGTTTTCTTCTTCTTCTTCTTTGAGAAAAGTCCACTGTCTGTAGTGTTGGTAAAGGATGTTGTAGGGGGTATGAGATTGTGAGAGTGTTTGTAATGCGAGTTGTGTTGATGATGCAGATGTGGTGAGCTATTGAGATTGTTGTTGTTGACATGTAAGTTGGTGCATGCCAATGAATTGTGAAAAGGCACCCCAGATGCTTTGAAATGAGACATGATGAATAAAGCTGCTCACAGGATATTGCATCGGCTGGTCGTTGAGCTCCTCTATCACCACCTCCGTGCTGTATCCAAGGTTGCAGTAGTAAAGTAAATTAAGGAAAATGATACAACTCTTGCATGTTTCTATGACAGTGCCAAAGTAGTAGGTGCATACTTGCAACCCATTGACATAGAAAGCTGTGGAATAGAGCAGGGTTTCTAAAAACAATCCCCTGGACAGTCTAGCATGAGTCAACCTCCCACCATCAATTTCAGCTGGGTGAAGTATGGGCAGTTAACCTAGGCATCCTTTTCAACTATTCTTTATAACAGTGCCTTTAAAAAGGCATTTTGCAGTTTCCACTGGGTCTACAATGAGAAATTGCTACAAGCACAGCTTTGCAGCAAAGTGCAGCTCATTACTTCCATAGGATTTTTTTTCTAGAGTGAACCATTTTTATAAAAGGGGTAGGTTCCAAGCCCCTGTCATTTTGCTTGCTGTTTATAACTTGAAAATGTTTAGAACAGGCCCACTATAATGCTGGGAAAAGTAATACCAGGACAGGATGTCATAGTGAGTTAATGCAGGACAGAAGGGTTTAAAAGATAGGAAGAACGAAATTTGCTATTCAGAATTTTATCATGGAGGAATTTGCATACTGCGGCGACGCCCTAGGGTTATTTTCTGCATGCAATAGAGCTGCTAGCAATACACATATCAACCAACAGATGGCAGTTGAGGAGAGATTAAAAGGAAGGTCTGCTTCATTTGAATTATATAGCTGATAGCATTTCACAGATCAACCAGCAGAGGGCATTTTCATTTGAGGATAAATTAGAAGGAAGTTCTGCTTCAATTGAAAGCAACGCAATCGAAAGACACCTTGATAATAGAATCATGTGGAAAAATATTTTTTTTAAATAGATTGCATGCTTCAAAACAAGATTTTAAAAGGCTGGTCATGATAAGTCTTAGATAAGTCATTGAAAACGAGAACCCATATGGAAAAACAGTAGGCGTAATCATTTCAGTATCGGTTGGAATTGATAGAATAAAAAAAAGTCCTCTGGGTGGATATGCTATTGGACTGCTAGCTTGTAGATATTGAGCAGGCATTAGGCTAATATTGTGAACCATATGAGCCGTGCTAGGTGATATGTGCTAGGTGATATGTTTAGTACATACGCGAGAAGAGGATATGTGGTAGTATTTCTGAGTGGTTTGAGGATGTATAGGTTCGTGTATCCTATTTTGTGTGTGTTCTAAATGGTAGTGTGTAATTTTTGTTTGTTTTCTTCTTCTTCTTCTTTGAGAAAAGTCCACTGTCTGTAGTGTTGGTAAAGGATGTTGTAGGGGGTATGAGATTGTGAGAGGGTTTGTAATGCGAGTTGTGATGATGATGCAGATGTGGTGAGCTATTGAGATTGTTGTTGTTGACATGTAAGTTGGTGCATGCCAATGAATTGTGAAAAGGCACCCCAGATGCTTTGAAATGAGGCATGATGAATAAAGCTGCTCACAGGATATTGCATCGGCTGGTCGTTGAGCTCCTCTATCACCACCTCCGTGCTGTATCCAAGGTTGCAGTAGTAAAGTAAATTAAGGAAAATGATACAACTCTTGCATGTTTCTATGACAGTGCCAAAGTAGTAGGTGCATACTTGCAACCCATTGACATAGAAAGCTGTGGAATAGAGCAGGGTTTCTAAAAACAATCTCCTGGACAGTCTAGCATGAGTCAACCTCCCACCATCAATTTCAGCTGGGTGAAGCATGGGCAGTTAACCTAGGCATCCTTTTCAACTATTCTTTATAACAGTGCCTTTAAAAAGGCATTTTGCAGTTTCCACTGGGTCTGCAATGAGAAATTGCTACAAGCACAGCTTTGCAGCAAAGTGCAGCTCATTACTTCCATAGGATTCTTTTCTAGAGTGAACCATTTTTTTTTTTTTTTTTTTTTTTTTTTTTAAAAGGGGTAGGTTCCAAGCCCCTGTCATTTTGCTTGCTGTTTATAACATGAAAATGTTTAGAACAGGCCCACTATAATGCTGGGAAAAGTCATACCAGGACAGGATGTCATAGTGAGTTAATGCAGGACAGAAGGGTTTAAAAGATAGGAAGAACGAAATTTGCTATTCAGAATTTTATCATGGATGAATTTGCATACTGCGGCGATGCCCTAGGGTTATTTTCTGCATGCAATAGAGCTGCTAGCAATACACATATCAACCAACAGATGGCAGTTGAGGAGAGATTAAAAGGAAGGTCTGCTTCATTTGAATTATATAGCTGATAGCATTGCACAGATCAACCAGCAGAGGACATTTTCATTTGAGGATAAATTAGAAGGAAGTTCTGCTTCAATTGAAAGCAACGCAATCGAAAGACACCTTGATAATAGGATCATGTGGAAAAATATATTTTTTAAATAGATTGCATGCTTCAAAACAAGTTTTTAAAAGGCTGGTCATGATAAGTCTTAGATAAGTCATTGAAAACGAGAACCCATATGGAAAAACAGTAGGCGTAATCATTTCAGTATCGGTTGGAATTGATAGAATAAAAAAAAGTCCTCTGGGTGGATATGCTATTGGACTGCTAGCTTGTAGATATTGAGCAGGCATTAGGCTAATATTGTGAACCATATGAGCCGTGCTAGGTGATATGTGCTAGGTGATATGTTTAGTACATACGCGAGAAGAGGATATGTGGTAGTATTTCTGAGTGGTTTGAGGATGTATAGGTTCGTGTATCCTATTTTGTGTGTGTTCTAAATGGTAGTGTGTAATTTTTGTTTGTTTTCTTCTTCTTCTTCTTTGAGAAAAGTCCACTGTCTGTAGTGTTGGTAAAGGATGTTGTAGGGGGTATGAGATTGTGAGAGTGTTTGTAATGCGAGTTGTGTTGATGATGCAGATGTGGTGAGCTATTGAGATTGTTGTTGTTGACATGTAAGTTGGTGCATGCCAATGAATTGTGAAAAGGCACCCCAGATGCTTTGAAATGAGGCATGATGAATAAAGCTACTCACAGGATATTGCATCGGCTGGTCGTTGAGCTCCTCTATCACCACCTCCGTGCTGTATCCAAGGTTGCAGTAGTAAAGTAAATTAAGGAAAATGATACAACTCTTGCATGTTTCTATGACAGTGCCAAAGTAGTAGGTGCATACTTGCAACCCATTGACATAGAAAGCTGTGGAATAGAGCAGGGTTTCTAAAAACAATCTCCTGGACAGTCTAGCATGAGTCAACCTCCCACCATCAATTTCAGCTGGGTGAAGTATGGGCAGTTAACCTAAGCATCCTTTTCCACTATTCTTTATAACAGTGCCTTTAAAAAGGCATTTTGCAGTTTCCACTGGGTCTGCAATGAGAAATTGCTACAAGCACAGCTTTGCAGCAAAGTGCAGCTCATTACTTCCATAGGATTCTTTTCTAGAGTGAACCATTTTTTTTTTTTTTTTTTTTTTTTTTTTTTTTTTTTTTTTCTTTTTTAAAAGGGGTAGGTTCCAAGCCCCTGTCATTTTGCTTGCTGTTTATAACATGAAAATGTTTAGAACAGGCCCACTATAATGCTGGGAAAAGTCATACCAGGACAGGATGTCATAGTGAGTTAATGCAGGACAGAAGGGTTTAAAAGATAGGAAGAACGAAATTTGCTATTCAGAATTTTATCATGGATGAATTTGCATACTGCGGCGATGCCCTAGGGTTATTTTCTGCATGCAATAGAGCTGCTAGCAATACACATATCAACCAACAGATGGCAGTTGAGGAGAGATTAAAAGGAAGGTCTGCTTCATTTGAATTATATAGCTGATAGCATTGCACAGATCAACCAGCAGAGGACATTTTCATTTGAGGATAAATTAGAAGGAAGTTCTGCTTCAATTGAAAGCAACGCAATCGAAAGACACCTTGATAATAGGATCATGTGGAAAAATATTTTTTTTAAATAGATTGCATGCTTCAAAACAAGATTTTAAAAGGCTGGTCATGATAAGTCTTAGATAAGTCATTGAAAACGAGAACCCATATGGAAAAACAGTAGGCGTAATCATTTCAGTATCGGTTGGAATTGATAGAATAAAAAAAAGTCCTCTGGGTGGATATGCTATTGGACTGCTAGCTTGTAGATATTGAGCAGGCATTAGGCTAATATTGTGAACCATATGAGCCGTGCTAGGTGATATGTGCTAGGTGATATGTTTAGTACATACGCGAGAAGAGGATATGTGGTAGTATTTCTGAGTGGTTTGAGGATGTATAGGTTCGTGTATCCTATTTTGTGTGTGTTCTAAATGGTAGTGTGTAATTTTTGTTTGTTTTCTTCTTCTTCTTCTTTGAGAAAAGTCCACTGTCTGTAGTGTTGGTAAAGGATGTTGTAGGGGGTATGAGATTGTGAGAGTGTTTGTAATGCGAGTTGTGTTGATGATGCAGATGTGGTGAGCTATTGAGATTGTTGTTGTTGACATGTAAGTTGGTGCATGCCAATGAATTGTGAAAAGGCACCCCAGATGCTTTGAAATGAGACATGATGAATAAAGCTGCTCACAGGATATTGCATCGGCTGGTCGTTGAGCTCCTCTATCACCACCTCCGTGCTGTATCCAAGGTTGCAGTAGTAAAGTAAATTAAGGAAAATGATACAACTCTTGCATGTTTCTATGACAGTGCCAAAGTAGTAGGTGCATACTTGCAACCCATTGACATAGAAAGCTGTGGAATAGAGCAGGGTTTCTAAAAACAATCTCCTGGACAGTCTAGCATGAGTCAACCTCCCACCATCAATTTCAGCTGGGTGAAGTATGGGCAGTTAACCTAGGCATCCTTTTCAACTATTCTTTATAACAGTGCCTTTAAAAAGGCATTTTGCAGTTTCCACGGGGTCTACAATGAGAAATTGCTACAAGCACAGCTTTGCAGCAAAGTGCAGCTCATTACTTCCATAGGATTTTTTTTCTAGTGTGAACCATTTTTATAAAAGGGGTAGGTTCCAAGCCCCTGTCATTTTGCTTGCTGTTTATAACTTGAAAATGTTTAGAACAGGCCCACTATAATGCTGGGAAAAGTCATACCAGGACAGGATGTCATAGTGAGTTAATGCAGGACAGAAGGGTTTAAAAGATAGGAAGAACGAAATTTGCTATTCAGAATTTTATCATGGAGGAATTTGCATACTGCGGCGACGCCCTAGGGTTATTTTCTGCATGCAATAGAGCTGCTAGCAATACACATATCAACCAACAGATGGCAGTTGAGGAGAGATTAAAAGGAAGGTCTGCTTCATTTGAATTATATAGCTGATAGCATTTCACAGATCAACCAGCAGAGGGCATTTTCATTTGAGGATAAAATAGAAGGAAGTTCTGCTTCAATTGAAAGCAACGCAATCGAAAGACACCTTGATAATAGAATCATGTGGAAAAATATTTTTTTTAAATAGATTGCATGCTTCAAAACAAGATTTTAAAAGGCTGGTCATGATAAGTCTTAGATAAGTCATTGAAAACGAGAACCCATATGGAAAAACAGTAGGCGTAATCATTTCAGTATCGGTTGGAATTGATAGAATAAAAAAAAGTCCTCTGGGTGGATATGCTATTGGACTGCTAGCTTGTAGATATTGAGCAGGCATTAGGCTAATATTGTGAACCATATGAGCCGTGCTAGGTGATATGTGCTAGGTGATATGTTTAGTACATACGCGAGAAGAGGATATGTGGTAGTATTTCTGAGTGGTTTGAGGATGTATAGGTTCGTGTATCCTATTTTGTGTGTGTTCTAAATGGTAGTGTGTAATTTTTGTTTGTTTTCTTCTTCTTCTTCTTTGAGAAAAGTCCACTGTCTGTAGTGTTGGTAAAGGATGTTGTAGGGGGTATGAGATTGTGAGAGGGTTTGTAATGCGAGTTGTGATGATGATGCAGATGTGGTGAGCTATTGAGATTGTTGTTGTTGACATGTAAGTTGGTGCATGCCAATGAATTGTGAAAAGGCACCCCAGATGCTTTGGAATGAGGCATGATGAATAAAGCTGCTCACAGGATATTGCATCGGCTGGTCGTTGAGCTCCTCTATCACCACCTCCGTGCTGTATCCAAGGTTGCAGTAGTAAAGTAAATTAAGGAAAATGATACAACTCTTGCATGTTTCTATGACAGTGCCAAAGTAGTAGGTGCATACTTGCAACCCATTGACATAGAAAGCTGTGGAATAGAGCAGGGTTTCTAAAAACAATCTCCTGGACAGTCTAGCATGAGTCAACCTCCCACCATCAATTTCAGCTGGGTGAAGCATGGGCAGTTAACCTAGGCATCCTTTTCAACTATTCTTTATAACAGTGCCTTTAAAAAGGCATTTTGCAGTTTCCACTGGGTCTGCAATGAGAAATTGCTACAAGCACAGCTTTGCAGCAAAGTGCAGCTCATTACTTCCATAGGATTCTTTTCTAGAGTGAACCATTTTTTTTTTTTTTTTTAAAAGGGGTAGGTTCCAAGCCCCTGTCATTTTGCTTGCTGTTTATAACATGAAAATGTTTAGAACAGGCCCACTATAATGCTGGGAAAAGTCATACCAGGACAGGATGTCATAGTGAGTTAATGCAGGACAGAAGGGTTTAAAAGATAGGAAGAACGAAATTTGCTATTCAGAATTTTATCATGGATGAATTTGCATACTGCGGCGATGCCCTAGGGTTATTTTCTGCATGCAATAGAGCTGCTAGCAATACACATATCAACCAACAGATGGCAGTTGAGGAGAGATTAAAAGGAAGGTCTGCTTCATTTGAATTATATAGCTGATAGCATTGCACAGATCAACCAGCAGAGGACATTTTCATTTGAGGATAAATTAGAAGGAAGTTCTGCTTCAATTGAAAGCAACGCAATCGAAAGACACCTTGATAATAGGATCATGTGGAAAAATATTTTTTTTAAATAGATTGCATGCTTCAAAACAAGATTTTAAAAGGCTGGTCATGATAAGTCTTAGATAAGTCATTGAAAACGAGAACCCATATGGAAAAACAGTAGGCGTAATCATTTCAGTATCGGTTGGAATTGATAGAATAAAAAAAAGTCCTCTGGGTGGATATGCTATTGGACTGCTAGCTTGTAGATATTGAGCAGGCATTAGGCTAATATTGTGAACCATATGAGCCGTGCTAGGTGATATGTGCTAGGTGATATGTTTAGTACATACGCGAGAAGAGGATATGTGGTAGTATTTCTGAGTGGTTTGAGGATGTATAGGTTCGTGTATCCTATTTTGTGTGTGTTCTAAATGGTAGTGTGTAATTTTTGTTTGTTTTCTTCTTCTTCTTCTTTGAGAAAAGTCCACTGTCTGTAGTGTTGGTAAAGGATGTTGTAGGGGGTATGGGATTGTGAGAGTGTTTGTAATGCGAGTTGTGTTGATGATGCAGATGTGGTGAGCTATTGAGATTGTTGTTGTTGACATGTAAATTGGTGCATGCCAATGAATTGTGAAAAGGCACCCCAGATGCTTTGAAATGAGGCATGATGAATAAAGCTACTCACAGGATATTGCATCGGCTGGTCGTTGAGCTCCTCTATCACCACCTCCGTGCTGTATCCAAGGTTGCAGTAGTAAAGTAAATTAAGGAAAATGATACAACTCTTGCATGTTTCTATGACAGTGCCAAAGTAGTAGGTGCATACTTGCAACCCATTGACATAGAAAGCTGTGGAATAGAGCAGGGTTTCTAAAAACAATCTCCTGGACAGTCTAGCATGAGTCAACCTCCCACCATCAATTTCAGCTGGGTGAAGTATGGGCAGTTAACCTAGGGATCCTTTTCAACTATTCTTTATAACAGTGCCTTTAAAAAGGCATTTTGCAGTTTCCACTGGGTCTGCAATGAGAAATTGCTACAAGCACAGCTTTGCAGCAAAGTGCAGCTCATTACTTCCATAGGATTCTTTTCTAGAGTGAACCATTTTTTTTTTTTTTTTTTTAAAAGGGGTAGGTTCCAAGCCCCTGTCATTTTGCTTGCTGTTTATAACATGAAAATGTTTAGAACAGGCCCACTATAATGCTGGGAAAAGTCATACCAGGACAGGATGTCATAGTGAGTTAATGCAGGACAGAAGGGTTTAAAAGATAGGAAGAACGAAATTTGCTATTCAGAATTTTATCATGGATGAATTTGCATACTGCGGCGATGCCCTAGGGTTATTTTCTGCATGCAATAGAGCTGCTAGCAATACACATATCAACCAACAGATGGCAGTTGAGGAGAGATTAAAAGGAAGGTCTGCTTCATTTGAATTATATAGCTGATAGCATTGCACAGATCAACCAGCAGAGGACATTTTCATTTGAGGATAAATTAGAAGGAAGTTCTGCTTCAATTGAAAGCAACGCAATCGAAAGACACCTTGATAATAGGATCATGTGGAAAAATATTTTTTTTAAATAGATTGCATGCTTCAAAACAAGATTTTAAAAGGCTGGTCATGATAAGTCTTAGATAAGTCATTGAAAACGAGAACCCATATGGAAAAACAGTAGGCGTAATCATTTCAGTATCGGTTGGAATTGATAGAATAAAAAAAAGTCCTCTGGGTGGATATGCTATTGGACTGCTAGCTTGTAGATATTGAGCAGGCATTAGGCTAATATTGTGAACCATATGAGCCGTGCTAGGTGATATGTGCTAGGTGATATGTTTAGTACATACGCGAGAAGAGGATATGTGGTAGTATTTCTGAGTGGTTTGAGGATGTATAGGTTCGTGTATCCTATTTTGTGTGTGTTCTAAATGGTAGTGTGTAATTTTTGTTTGTTTTCTTCTTCTTCTTCTTTGAGAAAAGTCCACTGTCTGTAGTGTTGGTAAAGGATGTTGTAGGGGGTATGAGATTGTGAGAGTGTTTGTAATGCGAGTTGTGTTGATGATGCAGATGTGGTGAGCTATTGAGATTGTTGTTGTTGACATGTAAGTTGGTGCATGCCAATGAATTGTGAAAAGGCACCCCAGATGCTTTGAAATGAGGCATGATGAATAAAGCTACTCACAGGATATTGCATCGGCTGGTCGTTGAGCTCCTCTATCACCACCTCCGTGCTGTATCCAAGGTTGCAGTAGTAAAGTAAATTAAGGAAAATGATACAACTCTTGCATGTTTCTATGACAGTGCCAAAGTAGTAGGTGCATACTTGCAACCCATTGACATAGAAAGCTGTGGAATAGAGCAGGGTTTCTAAAAACAATCTCCTGGACAGTCTAGCATGAGTCAACCTCCCACCATCAATTTCAGCTGGGTGAAGTATGGGCAGTTAACCTATCGATCCTTTTCAACTATTCTTTATAACAGTGCCTTTAAAAAGGCATTTTGCAATTTCCACTGGGTCTGCAATGAGAAATTGCTACAAGCACAGCTTTGCAGCAAAGTGCAGCTCATTACTTCCATAGGATTCTTTTCTAGAGTGAACCATTTTTTTAAAAGGGGTAGGTTCCAAGCCCCTGTCATTTTGCTTGCTGTTTATAACATGAAAATGTTTAGAACAGGCCCACTATAATGCTGGGAAAAGTCATACCAGGACAGGATGTCATAGTGAGTTAATGCAGGACAGAAGGGTTTAAAAGATAGGAAGAACGAAATTTGCTATTCAGAATTTTATCATGGAGGAATTTGCATACTGCGGCGACGCCCTAGGGTTATTTTCTGCATGCAATAGAGCTGCTAGCAATACACATATCAACCAACAGATGGCAGTTGAGGAGAGATTAAAAGGAAGGTCTGCTTCATTTGAATTATATAGCTGATAGCATTGCACAGATCAACCAGCAGAGGGCATTTTCATTTGAGGATAAATTAGAAGGAAGTTCTGCTTCAATTGAAAGCAACGCAATCGAAAGACACCTTGATAATAGAATCATGTGGAAAAATATTTTTTTTAAATAGATTGCATGCTTCAAAACAAGATTTTAAAAGGCTGGTCATGATAAGTCTTAGATAAGTAATTGAAAACGAGAACCCATATGGAAAAACAGTAGGCGTAATCATTTCAGTATCGGTTGGAATTGATAGAATAAAAAAAAGTCCTCTGGGTGGATATGCTATTGGACTGCTAGCTTGTAGATATTGAGCAGGCATTAGGCTAATATTGTGAACCATATGAGCCGTGCTAGGTGATATGTGCTAGGTGATATGTTTAGTACATACGCGAGAAGAGGATATGTGGTAGTATTTCTGAGTGGTTTGAGGATGTATAGGTTCGTGTATCCTATTTTGTGTGTGTTCTAAATGGTAGTGTGTAATTTTTGTTTGTTTTCTTCTTCTTCTTCTTTGAGAAAAGTCCACTGTCTGTAGTGTTGGTAAAGGATGTTGTAGGGGGTATGAGATTGTGAGAGTGTTTGTAATGCGAGTTGTGTTGATGATGCAGATGTGGTGAGCTATTGAGATTGTTGTTGTTGACATGTAAGTTGGTGCATGCCAATGAATTGTGAAAAGGCACCCCAGATGCTTTGAAATGAGGCATGATGAATAAAGCTACTCACAGGATATTGCATCGGCTGGTCGTTGAGCTCCTCTATCACCACCTCCGTGCTGTATCCAAGGTTGCAGTAGTAAAGTAAATTAAGGAAAATGATACAACTCTTGCATGTTTCTATGACAGTGCCAAAGTAGTAGGTGCATACTTGCAACTCATTAACATAGAAAGCTGTGGGATAGAGCAGGGTTTCTAAAAACAATCTCCTGGACAGTCTAGCATGAGTCAACCTCCCACCATCAAATTCAGCTGGGTGAAGTATGGGCAGTTAACCTAGGCATCCTTTTCAACTATTCTTTATAACAGTGCCTTTAAAAAGGCATTTTGCAGTTTCCACTGGGTCTGCAATGAGAAATTGCTACAAGCACAGCTTTGCAGCAAAGTGCAGCTCATTACTTCCATAGGATTCTTTTCTAAAGTGAACCATTTTTTTTTATTTTTTTTTAAGGGGTAGGTTCCAAGCCCCTGTCATTTTGCTTGCTGTTTATAACATGAAAATGTTTAGAACAGGCCCACTATAATGCTGGGAAAAGTCATACCAGGACAGGATGTCATAGTGAGTTAATGCAGGACAGAAGGGTTTAAAAGATAGGAAGAACGAAATTTGCTATTCAGAATTTTATCATGGAGGAATTTGCATACTGCGGCGACGCCCTAGGGTTATTTTCTGCATGCAATAGAGCTGCTAGCAATACACATATCAACCAACAGATGGCAGTTGAGGAGAGATTAAAAGGAAGGTCTGCTTCATTTGAATTATATAGCTGATAGCATTGCACAGATCAACCAGCAGAGGGCATTTTCATTTGAGG
This sequence comes from Pelobates fuscus, assembly GCF_036172605.1. Classification (NCBI taxonomy): domain Eukaryota; kingdom Metazoa; phylum Chordata; class Amphibia; order Anura; family Pelobatidae; genus Pelobates; species Pelobates fuscus. The sequence goes on along the minus strand of NC_086321.1, from coordinate 236,968,908 downwards.
ATAAATTAGAAGGAAGTTCCGCTTCAATTGAAAGCAACGCAATCGAAAGACACCTTGATAATAGGATCATGTGGAAAAATATTTTTTTTAAATAGATTGCATGCTTCAAAACAAGATTTTAAAAGGCTGGTCATGATAAGTCTTAGATAAGTCATTGAAAACGAGAACCCATATGGAAAAACAGTAGGCGTAATCATTTCAGTATCGGTTGGAATTGATAGAATAAAAAAAAGTCCTCTGGGTGGATATGCTATTGGACTGCTAGCTTGTAGATATTGAGCAGGCATTAGGCTAATATTGTGAACCATATGAGCCGTGCTAGGTGATATGTGCTAGGTGATATGTTTAGTACATACGCGAGAAGAGGATATGTGGTAGTATTTCTGAGTGGTTTGAGGATGTATAGGTTCGTGTATCCTATTTTGTGTGTGTTCTAAATGGTAGTGTGTAATTTTTGTTTGTTTTCTTCTTCTTCTTCTTTGAGAAAAGTCCACTGTCTGTAGTGTTGGTAAAGGATGTTGTAGGGGGTATGAGATTGTGAGAGTGTTTGTAATGCGAGTTGTGTTGATGATGCAGATGTGGTGAGCTATTGAGATTGTTGTTGTTGACATGTAAGTTGGTGCATGCCAATGAATTGTGAAAAGGCACCCCAGATGCTTTGAAATGAGGCATGATGAATAAAGCTACTCACAGGATATTGCATCGGCTGGTCGTTGAGCTCCTCTATCACCACCTCCGTGCTGTATCCAAGGTTGCAGTAGTAAAGTAAATTAAGGAAAATGATACAACTCTTGCATGTTTCTATGACAGTGCCAAAGTAGTAGGTGCATACTTGCAACTCATTAACATAGAAAGCTGTGGGATAGAGCAGGGTTTCTAAAAACAATCTCCTGGACAGTCTAGCATGAGTCAACCTCCCACCATCAAATTCAGCTGGGTGAAGTATGGGCAGTTAACCTAGGCATCCTTTTCAACTATTCTTTATAACAGTGCCTTTAAAAAGGCATTTTGCAGTTTCCACTGGGTCTGCAATGAGAAATTGCTACAAGCACAGCTTTGCAGCAAAGTGCAGCTCATTACTTCCATAGGATTCTTTTCTAAAGTGAACCATTTTTTTTTATTTTTTTTTTTTAAGGGGTAGGTTCCAAGCCCCTGTCATTTTGCTTGCTGTTTATAACATGAAAATGTTTAGAACAGGCCCACTATAATGCTGGGAAAAGTCATACCAGGACAGGATGTCATAGTGAGTTAATGCAGGACAGAAGGGTTTAAAAGATAGGAAGAACGAAATTTGCTATTCAGAATTTTATCATGGAGGAATTTGCATACTGCGGCGACGCCCTAGGGTTATTTTCTGCATGCAATAGAGCTGCTAGCAATACACATATCAACCAACAGATGGCAGTTGAGGAGAGATTAAAAGGAAGGTCTGCTTCATTTGAATTATATAGCTGATAGCATTGCACAGATCAACCAGCAGAGGGCATTTTCATTTGAGGATAAATTAGAAGGAAGTTCCGCTTCAATTGAAAGCAACGCAATCGAAAGACACCTTGATAATAGGATCATGTGGAAAAATATTTTTTTTAAATAGATTGCATGCTTCAAAACAAGATTTTAAAAGGCTGGTCATGATAAGTCTTAGATAAGTCATTGAAAACGAGAACCCATATGGAAAAACAGTAGGCGTAATCATTTCAGTATCGGTTGGAATTGATAGAATAAAAAAAAGTCCTCTGGGTGGATATGCTATTGGACTGCTAGCTTGTAGATATTGAGCAGGCATTAGGCTAATATTGTGAACCATATGAGCCGTGCTAGGTGATATGTGCTAGGTGATATGTTTAGTACATACGCGAGAAGAGGATATGTGGTAGTATTTCTGAGTGGTTTGAGGATGTATAGGTTCGTGTATCCTATTTTGTGTGTGTTCTAAATGGTAGTGTGTAATTTTTGTTTGTTTTTTTCTTCTTCTTCTTTGAGAAAAGTCCACTGTCTGTCGTGTTGGTAAAGGATGTTGTAGGGGGTATGAGATTGTGAGAGTGTTTGTAATGCGAGTTGTGTTGATGATGCAGATGTGGTGAGCTATTGAGATTGTTGTTGTTGACATGTAAGTTGGTGCATGCCAATGAATTGTGAAAAGGCACCCCAGATGCTTTGAAATGAGGCATGATGAATAAAGCTACTCACAGAATATTGCATCGGCTGGTCGTTGAGCTCCTCTATCACCACCTCCGTGCTGTATCCAAGGTTGCAGTAGTAAAGTAAATTAAGGAAAATGATACAACTCTTGCATGTTTCTATGACAGTGCCAAAGTAGTAGGTGCATACTTGCAACCCATTGACATAGAAAGCTGTGGAATAGAGCAGGGTTTCTAAAAACAATCTCCTGGACAGTATAGCATGAGTCAACCTCCCACCATCAATTTCAGCTGGGTGAAGTATGGGTAGTTAACCTAGGCATCCTTTTCAACTATTCTTTATAACAGTGCCTTTAAAAAGGCATTTTGCAGTTTCCACTGGGTCTGCAATGAGAAATTGCTACAAGCACAGCTTTGCAGCAAAGTGCAGCTCATTACTTCCATAGGATTCTTTTCTAGAGTGAACCATTTTTTTTTTTTTTTTTTTTTTTTTTTCTTAAGGGGTAGGTTCCAAGCCCCTGTCATTTTGCTTGCTGTTTATAACATGAAAATGTTTAGAACAGGCCCACTATAATGCTGGGAAAAGTCATACCAGGACAGGATGTCATAGTGAGTTAATGCAGGACAGAAGGGTTTAAAAGATAGGAAGAACGAAATTTGCTATTCAGAATTTTATCATGGAGGAATTTGCATACTGCGGCGACGCCCTAGGGTTATTTTCTGCATGCAATAGAGCTGCTAGCAATACACATATCAACCAACAGATGGCAGTTGAGGAGAGATTAAAAGGAAGGTCTGCTTCATTTGAATTATATAGCTGATAGCATTGCACACATCAACCAGCAGAGGGCATTTTCATTTGAGGATAAATTAGAAGGAAGTTCTGCTTCAATTGAAAGCAACGCAATCGAAAGACACCTTGATAATAGAATCATGTGGAAAAATATTTTTTTTAAATAGATTGCATGCTTCAAAACAAGATTTTAAAAGGGTGGTCATGATAAGTCTTAGATAAGTCATTGAAAACGAGAACCCATATGGAAAAACAGTAGGCGTAATCATTTCAGTATCGGTTGGAATTGATAGAATAAAAAAAAGCCCTCTGGGTGGATATGCTATTGGACTGCTAGCTTGTAGATATTGAGCAGGCATTAGGCTAATATTGTGAACCATATGAGCCGTGCTAGGTGATATGTGCTAGGTGATATGTTTAGTACATACGCGAGAAGAGGATATGTGGTAGTATTTCTGAGTGGTTTGAGGATGTATAGGTTCGTGTATCCTATTTTGTGTGTGTTCTAAATGGTAGTGTGTAATTTTTGTTTGTTTTCTTCTTCTTCTTTGAGAAAAGTCCACTGTCTGTAGTGTTGGTAAAGGATGTTGTAGGGGGTATGAGATTGTGAGAGTGTTTGTAATGCGAGTTGTGTTGATGATGCAGATGTGGTGAGCTATTGAGATTGTTGTTGTTGACATGTAAGTTGGTGCATGCCAATGAATTGTGAAAAGGCACCCCAGATGCTTTGAAATGAGACATGATGAATAAAGCTGCTCACAGGATATTGCATCGGCTGGTCGTTAAACTCCTCTATCACCACCTCCGTGCTGTATCCAAGGTTGCAGTAGTAAAGTAAATTAAGGAAAATGATACAACTCTTGCATGATTCTATGACAGTGCCAAAGTAGTAGGTGCATACTTGCAACCCATTGACATAGAAAGCTGTGGAATAGAGCAGGGTTTCTAAAAACAATCCCCTGGACAGTCTAGCATGAGTCAACCTCCCACCATCAATTTCAGCTGGGTGAAGTATGGGCAGTTAACCTAGGCATCCTTTTCAACTATTCTTTATAACAGTGCCTTTAAAAAGGCATTTTGCAGTTTCCACTGGGTCTACAATGAGAAATTGCTACAAGCACAGCTTTGCAGCAAAGTGCAGCTCATTACTTCCATAGGATTTTTTTTCTAGAGTGAACCATTTTTATAAAAGGGGTAGGTTCCAAGCCCCTGTCATTTTGCTTGCTGTTTATAACTTGAAAATGTTTAGAACAGGCCCACTATAATGCTGGGAAAAGTCATACCAGGACAGGATGTCATAGTGAGTTAATGCAGGACAGAAGGGTTTAAAAGATAGGAAGAACGAAATTTGCTATTCAGAATTTTATCATGGAGGAATTTGCATACTGCGGCGACGCCCTAGGGTTATTTTCTGCATGCAATAGAGCTGCTAGCAATACACATATCAACCAACAGATGGCAGTTGAGGAGAGATTAAAAGGAAGGTCTGCTTCATTTGAATTATATAGCTGATAGCATTTCACAGATCAACCAGCAGAGGGCATTTTCATTTGAGGATAAATTAGAAGGAAGTTCTGCTTCAATTGAAAGCAACGCAATCGAAAGACACCTTGATAATAGAATCATGTGGAAAAATATTTTTTTTAAATAGATTGCATGCTTCAAAACAAGATTTTAAAAGGGTGGTCATGATAAGTCTTAGATAAGTCATTGAAAACGAGAACCCATATGGAAAAACAGTAGGCGTAATCATTTCAGTATCGGTTGGAATTGATAGAATAAAAAAAAGTCCTCTGGGTGGATATGCTATTGGACTGCTAGCTTGTAGATATTGAGCAGGCATTAGGCTAATATTGTGAACCATATGAGCCGTGCTAGGTGATATGTGCTAGGTGATATGTTTAGTACATACGCGAGAAGAGGATATGTGGTAGTATTTCTGAGTGGTTTGAGGATGTATAGGTTCGTGTATCCTATTTTGTGTGTGTTCTAAATGGTAGTGTGTAATTTTTGTTTGTTTTCTTCTTCTTCTTCTTTGAGAAAAGTCCACTGTCTGTAGTGTTGGTAAAGGATGTTGTAGGGGGTATGAGATTGTGAGAGGGTTTGTAATGCGAGTTGTGATGATGATGCAGATGTGGTGAGCTATTGAGATTGTTGTTGTTGACATGTAAGTTGGTGCATGCCAATGAATTGTGAAAAGGCACCCCAGATGCTTTGAAATGAGGCATGATGAATAAAGCTGCTCACAGGATATTGCATCGGCTGGTCGTTGAGCTCCTCTATCACCACCTCCGTGCTGTATCCAAGGTTGCAGTAGTAAAGTAAATTAAGGAAAATGATACAACTCTTGCATGTTTCTATGACAGTGCCAAAGTAGTAGGTGCATACTTGCAACCCATTGACATAGAAAGCTGTGGAATAGAGCAGGGTTTCTAAAAACAATCTCCTGGACAGTCTAGCATGAGTCAACCTCCCACCATCAATTTCAGCTGGGTGAAGCATGGGCAGTTAACCTAGGCATCCTTTTCAACTATTCTTTATAACAGTGCCTTTAAAAAGGCATTTTGCAGTTTCCACTGGGTCTGCAATGAGAAATTGCTACAAGCACAGCTTTGCAGCAAAGTGCAGCTCATTACTTCCATAGGATTCTTTTCTAGAGTGAACCATTTTTTTTTTTTTTTTTTTAAGGGGTAGGTTCCAAGCCCCTGTCATTTTGCTTGCTGTTTATAACATGAAAATGTTTAGAACAGGCCCACTATAATGCTGGGAAAAGTCATACCAGGACAGGATGTCATAGTGAGTTAATGCAGGACAGAAGGGTTTAAAAGATAGGAAGAACGAAATTTGCTATTCAGAATTTTATCATGGATGAATTTGCATACTGCGGCGATGCCCTAGGGTTATTTTCTGCATGCAATAGAGCTGCTAGCAATACACATATCAACCAACAGATGGCAGTTGAGGAGAGATTAAAAGGAAGGTCTGCTTCATTTGAATTATATAGCTGATAGCATTGCACAGATCAACCAGCAGAGGACATTTTCATTTGAGGATAAATTAGAAGGAAGTTCTGCTTCAATTGAAAGCAACGCAATCGAAAGACACCTTGATAATAGGATCATGTGGAAAAATATTTTTTTTAAATAGATTGCATGCTTCAAAACAAGATTTTAAAAGGCTGGTCATGATAAGTCTTAGATAAGTCATTGAAAACGAGAACCCATATGGAAAAACAGTAGGCGTAATCATTTCAGTATCGGTTGGAATTGATAGAATAAAAAAAAGTCCTCTGGGTGGATATGCTATTGGACTGCTAGCTTGTAGATATTGAGCAGGCATTAGGCTAATATTGTGAACCATATGAGCCGTGCTAGGTGATATGTGCTAGGTGATATGTTTAGTACATATGCGAGAAGAGGATATGTGGTAGTATTTCTGAGTGGTTTGAGGATGTATAGGTTCGTGTATCCTATTTTGTGTGTGTTCTAAATGGTAGTGTGTAATTTTTGTTTGTTTTCTTCTTCTTCTTCTTTGAGAAAAGTCCACTGTCTGTAGTGTTGGTAAAGGATGTTGTAGGGGGTATGAGATTGTGAGAGTGTTTGTAATGCGAGTTGTGTTGATGATGCAGATGTGGTGAGCTATTGAGATTGTTGTTGTTGACATGTAAGTTGGTGCATGCCAATGAATTGTGAAAAGGCACCCCAGATGCTTTGAAATGAGGCATGATGAATAAAGCTACTCACAGGATATTGCATCGGCTGGTCG